>NC_039362.1:207260543-207409265 GCF_003573695.1 Papaver somniferum
ATCTCCTCCGATTATCACCACCACCAACCACCGATTACCACCACCACCACCACTGCCCACCACCGCCGATTACCACCACCACCACCTCCGATTATCACCACCACCAACCACCGATTACCACCACCACCATATATATGTAGCTTAATTTAAAACAATAACAAAGATATTCTCACAAACCCATTACTTGTCATTCGTTTTTGGTTGAATAAATGAGAAGTAATCATTAAAATGAGTTGAAAATGGAAGTTGCAGAGTGGCTTAATGGAGGGTTTTTTTTCAGAGAAAAGTTCGGTTATCACGAATTAAATTTTTCTTAACCGAACTCAGAGTTCGGTTGATTCGCAAAAAAATACGTTTAACCGAACTCCTTGTGTTAGAACAACACAAGTCCATAAGTTCGATTCCTTCGCAAAATAAGGATATCACCGAACTTTAGTTTACGAAAATAATGAGAAGTCCACAAATTCGGTCCGTTCGCAAAAATGTTAAACTTCGTAACCGAACTCTACCTAATTCGCCAAGAAATAAATTTCTTAGTAACCGAACGTTTGCCTAATTGCATATATGCATATATAAGCCCAGTTCGGTTGATTCGCAAAATATGTTGAAGTTTGCGAACCAACCGAACTTCTAACACTAGGTTACTTTTAACCTGCATCTCGGTTGGGAACTAAGTTGCGTTGAAGTTTGCGAACTAACCGAACATACAAAATGTATCCAAATAAATTGTTAAGTTCAAAGTTCGGTTACCTACCATTTTATCTTAGGTAACCGAACATTACACTGTTCGACCAAAACCTCCATTAACGAGCGAGTTCGGTAATCTGCGTGTTTGGAAAACGTAACCGAACTACACTTTCAGGTGTGTTCGGTTACATGTTCTTGACATATGGTAACCGAACTGGCCCAAATCTACATGAAAAATTTCATTTTTTTGAAAGTGGGGAGCAATTCAACCAACATTATCTAAGTTTGAAGCATACCTGGGGTACTCAAATACCCTTCCTCCGGTTGTGGTTGGTAAAATCCATCGTTTTTCATGTTTTCCTTCTTCATCTTCTCTAACTTTACTCTCTCAATAATTCTACTTCTTTAAAAAAAAAATCATCTTATTTTTTAATCTCACTAATTATCTTTAACTTAATCATCTCACTAATCATTACACTAACTATTATTAGCACTAACTAATCATCACCCAAAATTAATCAAGAGGGTAATTTAGGTATTAATATAAATATCTAGATAAGGGGTGACCTAGATTTACTTCTAATGTCCTTACCCAAAATAAAACCATGGTCCCCCAAAAAAACCATGGTCCCCAAAAAATCGTTCCAAGTTTTAAACCCGACCGACTTAAGGTGGACCCAAAAAAAGAGCCCAAATGCATATCAATGAATCCTGCTAAATTTTTTTCTTTTTTCTTGATAAGAAAATAGATTAGATGGAATTTGGATACATATCATTTGTCCTTGAAGTAGAGTTCAATGCCAAAAATTTGTCCAGCATAAGAGTTTCAAAAAGAAAGCTAGAAGAATAGCCAGAGTAATCCAAGGATTCCATTGCATTTGTCATGTTAGCTAATGCAGTAGCTGCCTTGTTGGATTCCTTACAACAATTAATAACTACTACATTTTTGTTCGAATCCTATAAATCCTTAATACAATTTTTGATTATTTTTACTCTAGATAAGGTCGTCCAGCTGATGGTGTTGTAGTCCCCTCTGACTGCCTTAGTAAGTCTGGCAGTTTTCCCTTCTATCTGCATGTTGTTGTAGCCAAGTTGTTTTTTCCAATTGAGTGCTTATAGCATTGCTTGGGCGTCCATCTCATCCTGATTTTGAGCTCTAACCCTTCCATCTCGTTTCCCTGCACCAACCAGTACTACATCTTAGAATAAGAGAAATTAAACCCCCATAAGAGTCAGAAATATACCTATCTGCAAAGTTTATTTTTCATGTCCCTGTAGGTGGCAAAGTCCAGATTTTCTGAATAGTAGTAACATTAGAAGCAAGTATAGAGTGTGTTTCTTAAGAAAGTCGTTTATAAAGGGTCCATTCCATTTGGGCAGTTGTAAGTGTGTGTTTTGGGTTAGGGATAATTCCCCTAAACAGTTTATCACAACGTTCCGTCAATATTTGCCATACTATGTTGGCACATATGGCTTTTCATTGGCGTTGACTGGTATCCCAGCCTGGTGGGTAAGTGGTCCATTCAAGCATCCATTGTTGAATAGAGGGGGAAAAGAATCAGGGGGAAAAGAGTTGTGTGTGAGGCAAACCATACACTTCTCGCAAATGGACAAGAAAAAAACAAATGTTCAAGAGTTTCATTATAATGAGAGCACAAAGGGCAGATGTTCTGGATTTCAGAATGTTGAGATAATTTTGCCGTGGTGAGTATCATATCTTGGATACATTTGAAAATTAAAAGCTTAATCCTATGAGACGTTTCAATGTCCCATACTTCAGTCCAAGGAATCCTAGAGGCTGTTGAATT
The DNA here is from genome assembly GCF_003573695.1 of Papaver somniferum. Classification (NCBI taxonomy): domain Eukaryota; kingdom Viridiplantae; phylum Streptophyta; class Magnoliopsida; order Ranunculales; family Papaveraceae; genus Papaver; species Papaver somniferum. The sequence continues at coordinate 207,263,039 of NC_039362.1, forward strand.
AGAAGGCCAGGGTTGTTGAATTATTATTTCCACGCATGAAGTTATAAAGAGATTTTGATGAGAATGTCCCATTATTTTAGGTTCCACCTAGGAATGTCCTTACCACTAGAGTTGATATGAATGAGAGTTATTGCCGCAACTATTTGGTTATTGAAAACAGTGAGAAGAAGAGGAACATTCCATGTCCTTTGAGAGATTAGGTCGCTAACTAGGTGTAGTTACCTAAAATTTGAGAGAGGATAAAGTGGGATTATAGGATTTCTGAAAGTGAGTTATTGGAGGTTGAGAATGAATAGTCTTCTCCTAAACCACGCACAGTGGCCGTTCAAAGGCTGCTTCAGTGGTAGGCTTCTAAAAGGTCCTAAAAATTATCCCCGGCAGCGGCGCCAAAAACTTGGCAGGCCCGGAGGGGTGTATAAAATGAAGCGCAATGAAAACGGGGGCCTACAGTAATACCGCAAGTGCACGGTCGTCAGTTGTAGCTCGTGCAAGTACGGGTCGATCCACAGAGATCGGGTGTGTTTTGGAAGTGTTTTAGCTAATTGGGTTCCTAAATTGCTATTGGGTTTTGAATACCCTTTGGAACTATTGGGCTTAATGGGTTTGTTTTTAACAATGAAATACTTTAGGTCTTGGGCCTTTGAATTGAACTGAGCCTTGGACTCAGTTGGTTTGGTCTTGGGCTTTTGAGTTTAGGCTTTTGATTAAGCCTGAATTGGATTGGGCCTTAATGAATTTGGGCTTTGGTTTTAAACAACTGGGCTTTGGTTAAGCCCACAGTTGACTGAATTGGGCTTCAGTTTGAATTGAGCTTTGGGCTTGAGTGCACAGCAATGAACTGAATTGGGCTCAGCTGGCTTTGATCTTTGCTTGGCTGCAGGAACTGTAAGACTGCACAGCAGCTGCACAAGTGAGCAGCAACAGTTTGCAAGGCAGGGGAAGAAGTGGCAGCAGCACAAGTGACAGAGAAGGCAATGCACAGCAGGAGAAAAGCAATGCAGCAGCAACAGGGTTGCAGCAGCAGAGAAGAAGCAACAACAGCAGAGGTAGCAGTGTAGCAGAAAAAGGCAGCAATGCAGCAGAATGTACAAGCAATAAAAGGCAGCAGGAATAACAAGGCAGATGCAGTGGGTAACTAAACAGCAACAAAAGGGAAGATACAACAGGGCAACAGCAAAAGCAAAGAACAAAACAAGATGAACCAAGGCCTAAGGCCAAGGGCAGGGTTGTGGTGAAGCTGACAGAGCAAGGCTAAGGCAAAGCTAAGGCAAACAAATAGAATGGGAAGAAAACTAGCTTGCTATGAGCACTAGTTTCTCCCAATGCTCAATCACAGTGCAACCTAAGCATACAACAAGAATGGCAAGATAATCAGCTTGCTATGAGCACTGATTTCTTCCATTGCACAATCACACCAATGCTTCACAGATACCTAGCCTAGCATTCCATCAATTGTGACAGCAAAACAAACATGACAGGAACATTAACAAACATCAACAGGAGATGAAAATAAAAACATTAACAGAAACATCACACTAAACAGGAATTAACAGAACATGAACATTAACATAAATAACAGGAGCATTAACAGAGCAGCAAATTGAACTAAAAAGAAACAACATTAACAGACATGAAATTGAAAAGTAAAACAACTGAAATTGAACTAAAGTTTAACTGAAATTGAACTGAAACATGAAATTAACAGAACTTGAAAGTTCTGGATGCAGGCTAATCCAAACATGTTTAACTGAAATTAACAGGACATGAAAGTCCTGGATGTTGGCTACTCCAAGCATGGTTTCTACAACACACCCACACCCATATTTATAGTTCACAACATAATTAGGGTTCTACCCATTTTCACCCAAAATATCAGTAGCTAGGGTTGGTGATTACTCACCCAATTTGACACAATCACTCCATTTTGATGTCGACCCATGCTTCTATTTGTCCTTCTCTACCTCTCCATGCCTTCAATTTCACTCTAGCTCGACCTAATTTACCTATTTCACACTTTAGGGTTTCGGTTGAAAATGTGTGGAATAAGTGAATTAGATGGACTAGGGAGATGGGAACAATGATGGGTTATCATTGTTTGACGTGGTGACAGAGAGTGGGTGGCGGAGCAGGTGGTGACAGAGGTGGAGAAGGTGGTGGCGGACATGGTGTCTCTGCAGAGCTGCAGAGGGGAGGTGATGGAGGAGAGGCTCGACTGTTTGGGAGAGAAGGGGGGTGTTTGGTTAGGTGGATGGGTTCGGTCGCTAGGGTGTGAGGCGGGTCTACAGAATATTGATGTTCTGTGACTCTGAGCTGCGAGATGCGAAGATGGTAGGTAGATCGGACGGTGATGTGAAGTGAAGCTTGTAGCGACCGTCAGATTTTTTGATACAACGAAGTTAACGGCTCTAGATGGGGTTAGGTGTTGTAGTGTAAGGCGGAGATATCAAACGTTGATGAACAGCAAGGGAGCGACCGTTGGATTCAACTACCATCTAATCTGAAGGCTTGGAATTTCAGCGCTGTGGTGCTCGGCAGAGACTTCAGATTTTGATGCTCTATGAAGGAGCGACCGTCGGATGCTTCTGAGAACTGATCTGATGGCTGAGAACGGAGGCGCTTTTGTGTGTAGAAAATGAGGTTGTGCGCACCATTCTTCGCGGCTTCCTTGCGTAATTTCTCCCGGCTTTTCACTACTTCTCTGCTCTTTTTGCTCCGCGACTCATCCGAACTTTATTTATTACCTAAAAATGCAAAATTAATTAATAAAAATATTTATTCCTGAAAACAATGAAAATACAGAATATGGGATAAAATGTAGAATTAATGCATAAAAGATGAGTTAAATTGCCAACAAAAAGGGATAAATATATACAATATTTGGCACTCATCAAATACCCCCAAACCTGAATTTTACTTGTCCTCAAGTAAAACAAAACTAAGGAAATCCTAACTATACCACTGTCGCTGGTCTCTCGAATGCATTTAGCGTATGCACTAAGCCTTTTAAACCACTAAGTGTCCCTAGTGGACGAGTGAAGTCTCGTGAAGGTTTGCTTAGAACGTACCTACAAAGTTCTAGGTCAAAATATAAGCTCAGATTCCATCAAATGTGACATGTGCAAAACAGTTAAGCTCACATCAAAATGGAGATGTCAATCTAGCTATCGAAGGCACAATCCTAGCACTGATAACAAAAAAAGACATGTGATAAGAGTGTAAAGTGTATCTACACATGTGTAAAGAAAGATCTGAAGTTATGACTACTAATCACCAAGAGATAGTTTCTCAGGCTAAGAACTGAGGTCGAAATCTAGCTAGCTGTCCGGACTTTACGAGAATTGTGAATGAGTTGGAGGTATTTCACAATTACTCGCGTTGTACATCAATGGCATACACCCTCCTTGCTTATTACAATGAAACAACAAAAGATGACTCTTTACATGACTCTTATTTACATTGACTATTCTCATTTTATTTTTGGAACAAGAGATGATGGAATTGATAAGTACTTGATTTTTTTGTATTTTTCTGATATATATATATATATATATATATTATTTTTTGAAGGAGACACTTTTGATACATATACAAAAGGAAACAAAAGATTACATGACACTTTGCAAGAGGTAGCCCTTTTTGATGCACCCAGTTAAATTCGATGGTTGTCTTTCTTAATGTAACCTCCACCTTCTATCCCAACCAACCAAAGAACAAGCTAGTCAAGTTTCGTTCAGTATTCTAAAGTGATTGGCAATCGTAACTTCCTATCAAACACCTTGAAGATCGAGGCCATACATGTATTGGTAGATCGTGCGCGTGCAAATTTCTTATCACTATGTGAATTGTGCTAGAATCAGGGTGCCTAAATATCTAGACTAAGACTCCTAATAATTACATATTTGCACAAGAGTCAACATTTCAAGGTAAATGAGCTCCATTTTTATGATTTTTCATTTTTTAATTTTTTTGAATTTTTTCGATTTTTTCAAAAGAAGAAGGAGTTCGTTTTCAATTATGGCATATTATCGTGGCATCTACTCTATACCCCCAAACCTAAACTAAACATTGTCCTCAATGTTTCAAAATATGGAAAGAATTAAAATGCAACATATGGAAAGGGACATGCTGAGTAGAGTAAAAGGAGAGAGAATACCCGATTTCGGCGAAAGCAGAATTAAAACTCCGTTATTCAAGGAAAAAATCCAACATATTTCAGCCGAGATCATATTGGATGAGCAGAAAATATATACAAAAGGAAATTTTACTAACACATTATCTACAAGAAAATTTGGTTTTAAAAAATGGGAGCAAAGTAGAAATTTGGTTTTAAAAATAGGGAGCAAAAGAATTTTTTTTTTTTTTTTTTCTTGAAAAAGAAAATGAAATTTGGTTTTTGAATTGGGAGCACGCCCACTGTGCAAGCCTCTAATGGAATGGAATGAAGGCTGCGGCCTACGAAAATCCAAGTTTTAATTTTGAAAGTTTAATTTGGCCCAGTTGGTTAAGGCCCGACGTTTGTTTTAAAACTTTGGTTTCGCGGTCCACTTTTCAAGTCCACAATCGGTTACAAGCTCAGCTGGGTTTAAACCCAGAGTCCAAAATACAAGTCCAATGAAAGAATTTAAACAAGCCCACACAAAATAAATACAAGCCCACAAATTAAACAACAAGCCCAAAAATAAATTATTACAAACCCAAAATAGAAAAATAAAAAGCCCAAAAAATTGGGTTAATTATTACAAGCCCACAATTAAAGAAATTTGGAAGCCCACAGGTTGGGTTCTCTCAATGAATGGGTTTAGGCTTACCTTTGTAGCACAGCCCAGCTGCTCTGATATTGTTGCAAAAACCCAGTTGGGTTTTGGTTCTTTTCCTTGGTGGCGTCCCAGCAGAGGAAAAACAGGTTCAGAACAGCAGGTCCAACAGCAAATGAAGTGAAGCAGATGCAGATGCAAATGCTATGCAGTGAAATGCAAAAATAGCTAATAAAACAACAAGAAAAACACAGCACCAATCCCCGGCAACGGCGCCAAAAACTTGGTAGGCTTCTAAAAGGTCCTAAAAATTATCCCCGGCAGCGGCGCCAAAAACTTGGCAGGCCCGGAGGGGTGTATAAAATGAAGCGCAATGAAAACGGGGGCCTACAGTAATACCGCAAGTGCACGGTCGTCAGTTGTAGCTCGTGCAAGTACGGGTCGATCCACAGAGATCGGGTGTGTTTTGGAAGTGTTTTAGCTAATTGGGTTCCTAAATTGCTATTGGGTTTTGAATACCCTTTGGAACTATTGGGCTTAATGGGTTTGTTTTTAACAATGAAATACTTTAGGTCTTGGGCCTTTGAATTGAACTGAGCCTTGGACTCAGTTGGTTTGGTCTTGGGCTTTTGAGTTTAGGCTTTTGATTAAGCCTGAATTGGATTGGGCCTTAATGAATTTGGGCTTTGGTTTTAAACAACTGGGCTTTGGTTAAGCCCACAGTTGACTGAATTGGGCTTCAGTTTGAATTGAGCTTTGGGCTTGAGTGCACAGCAATGAACTGAATTGGGCTCAGCTGGCTTTGATCTTTGCTTGGCTGCAGGAACTGTAAGACTGCACAGCAGCTGCACAAGTGAGCAGCAACAGTTTGCAAGGCAGGGGAAGAAGTGGCAGCAGCACAAGTGACAGAGAAGGCAATGCACAGCAGGAGAAAAGCAATGCAGCAGCAACAGGGTTGCAGCAGCAGAGAAGAAGCAACAACAGCAGAGGTAGCAGTGTAGCAGAAAAAGGCAACAATGCAGCAGAATGTACAAGCAATAAAAGGCAGCAGGAATAACAAGGCAGATGCAGTGGGTAACTAAACAGCAACAAAAGGGAAGATACAACAGGGCAACAGCAAAAGCAAAGAACAAAACAAGATGAACCAAGGCCTAAGGCCAAGGGCAGGGTTGTGGTGAAGCTGACAGAGCAAGGCTAAGGCAAAGCTAAGGCAAACAAATAGAATGGGAAGAAAACTAGCTTGCTATGAGCACTAGTTTCTCCCAATGCTCAATCACAGTGCAACCTAAGCATACAACAAGAATGGCAAGATAATCAGCTTGCTATGAGCACTGATTTCTTCCATTGCACAATCACACCAATGCTTCACAGATACCTAGCCTAGCATTCCATCAATTGTGACAGCAAAACAAACATGACAGGAACATTACATGGCAGTGAGCAACAACACATGTTAACAGGACAAATTTAACAGGAATGAATTGGAAATCAAACATGAAATTAAACAAGCACATAACAATTTTAACAGGACACTTTTAACACATGCAGTGAAACTAAACAGAACACATTGAAAAAATATTAACAGAACATGAACATGGAAATTAGCAGAACACATATTTGAACTTAACTGAAATTGACTGAAATGTGAACATTTAACAGGACATGAAAGTCCTGGATGTTGGCTAATCCAAACATAGTTTCTAACACAACCCATAGTCCCAATTTATACCCAATTACATCATTAGGGTTTTCCAATAAAAATCCCCAAACTGACAGTAGCTAGGGTTGGTGATTACTCACCTAATTTGATGTAGCCACATCAAATTGAGCTCGACCCATTACCCTCCTTGTCCTTCTCTACCTCTCCATGCCTTCAATTGCTTCTCTAGCACACGTTAATCCATCAATCCATAACCTAGGGTTTAGGTTAGGTAATGAGTTGATGGGATAAAGGGCTAGAATGATGGGGGAAGGTGTTCAATCACGTGTAGGATGATGACGGAGGTGGTATGGTGGTGTTTGGTGGCGACAGGGAGTGGTGGTGATGATGGTGGTGCGGCAGTTGCAGGGTGATGGTTCTGCAGAGGGGTAAGGTGGAGAAGAAAGTGGCTCGATGGTTTGGGAGAAGGGTGCGTTTGGGTGAGGTGTAGGTGCTCGGTCGCTAGGGTGTGAGGCGAGTGTATCGAGTTTGATGATCTGCGACGCTTAGCCGTGGGATGCGAAGATGGTAGGTAGATCGGACGGTGATGTGAAGTGAAGCTTGTAGCGACCGTCAGATTTTTTTGATACAACGAAGTTAACGGCTCTAGATGGGGTTAGGTGTTGTAGTGTAAGTCGGAGATATCAAACGTTGATGAACAGCAAGGGAGCGACCGTTGGATTCAACTACCATCTAATCTGAAGGCTTGGAATTTCAGCGCTGTGGTGCTTGGCAGAGACTTCAGATTTTGATGCTCTATGAAGGAGCGACCGTCGGATGCTTCTGAGAACTGATCTGACGGCTGAGAACGGAGGCGCTTTTGTGTGTAGAAAATGAGGTTGTGCGCACCATTCTTCGCGGCTTCCTTGCGTAATTTCTCCCGGCTTTTCACTACTTTTCTGCTCTTTTCGCTCCGCGACTCATCCGAACTTTATTTATTACCTAAAAATGCAAAATTAAGTAAGAAAAATATTTATTCTTGAAAACAATGAAAATACAGAATATGGGATAAAATGTAGAATTAATGCATAAAAGATGAGTTAAATTGCCAACAAAAAGGGATAAATATATACAATATTTGGCACTCATCAAATACCCCCAAACCTGAATTTTACTTGTCCTCAAGTAAAACAAAACTAAGGAAATCCTAACTATACCACTGTCGCTGGTCTCTCGAATGCATTTAGTGTATGCACTAAGCCTTTTAAACCACTAAGTGTCCCTAGTGGACGAGTGAAGTCTCGTGAAGGTTTGCTTAGAACGTACCTACAAAGTTCTAGGACAAAATATAAGCTCATATTCCATCAAATGTGACATGTGCAAGACAGTTTAAGCTCACAGCCAAATGGAGATGTCAATCTAGCTATCAAAGGCACAATCCTAGCACTGATAACAAATAAAGACATGTGATAAGAGTGTAAAGTGTATCTACACATGTGTAAAGAAAGATCGGATGTTATGACTACTAATCACCAAGAGATAGTTTTTAGGCTAAGAACCGAATTCTAAGCCAAGCTAGCTGTCCGGCTTTACGAGAATTGTGAATGTTCACCCAATGAGTTGGTGATATTTCAGTTTACCCGCGTTATACTGCTCTACACACTCTCTATTTATAGCATACAAATACCCAATTTTTTCAAACCCTAAAATTAGAAATTAGGGTTTTTCAATTCCCAAAATTTTTCACCTAAACTTTGAATTGACGTCGACCCATGTCTCTTTTCTTCTCTCTCGGTCCTTCTCTGCCTCCAATTGCGTCAATTGCTCCCTAATTCGAGGTGTTTTATCAACCCTCACCTAGGTCAGTTGGTGAGAGGAGTTAAAGCAACTCGGCTAGGGGGATGGTGTGGTGTCGGGTGATGATGGTGAAGAAGTGATGGCGCTGCAGAGGTGAGGTGGTAGAGATGGTGGAGCAGGTGGTACGGTGGAGCAGTTGTGGAGTTGGTGGTGGAGCAGTTGCAGAGGAGAAGGAAGGAAGAAGTCGATGGAAAGAAGGAGGGGAGTGTTTGGCGATGGGTATAGGGTTAGGTTGCTCAGGTGTGAGGCGGGTTCAGCGATTTTTGATGTTTAGCGAGACTAAGCCGTGAGATGTGGAGCTGGTAGGTAGATCGGACGGTGATGCGGAGGCAAGCGAGGAGAGACCGTCGGATGAAGTGATACAACGAAACGAACGGTGCTAGATTAGGTTAGGTGCTGTAGTGTAAGGCGGAGATATCAAACTTTGATGAACAGCAAGGGAGCAACCGTTGGATTCAACTACCATCTAATCTGAAGGCTTGGAATTTCGGCGCTGTGGTGCTTGGCAGAGACTTCAGATTTTGATGATCTATGAAGGAGCGACCGTCGGATGCTTCTGAGAACTGATCTGATGGCTGAGAACGGAGGCGTTTTTGTGTGTAGAAAATGAGGTTGTGCGCACCATTCTTCGCGGCTTCCTTGCGTGATTTCTCCCGGCTTTTCACTACTTTTCTGCTCTTTTCCGCTCCGCAAGTCATCCAGGCTTTATTTATTACCTAAAAATGCAAAATTAAGTAAGAAAAATATTTATTCTTGAAAACAATGAAAATACAGAATATGGGATAAAATGTAGAATTAATGCACAAAAGATGAGTAAATGCCAACAAAAAGGGATAAATATATACAATATTTGGCACTCATCAAATACCCCCAAACCTGAATTTTACTTGTCCTCAAGTAAAACAAAACTAAGGAAATCCTAACTATACCACTGTCGCTGGTCTCTCGAATGCATTTAGCGTATGCACTAAGCCTTTTAAACCACTAAGTGTCCCTAGTGGACGAGTTGAAGTCTCGTGAAGGTTTACCAGAGGTGTGCCTACAAAACCTAAGGACAAAATATAAGCTCAGATTCCATCAAATGTGACATGTGCAAAACAGTTTAAGCTCACAGCAAAATGGAGATGTCAATCTAGCTATCGAAGGCACAATCCTAGCACTGATAACAAAAAAAGACATGTGATAATAGTGTAAAGTGTATCTACACATGTGTAAAGAAAGATCTGAAGTTATGACTACTAATCACCAAGAGATAGTTTCTCAGGCTAAGAACTGAGGTCGAAATCTAGCTAGCTGTCCGGACTTTACGAGAATTGTGAATGAGTTGGAGGTATTTCACAATTGCTCGCGTTGTACATCAATGGCATACACCCTCCTTGCTTACAACACAAAAACAACAAAAGATGACTATTTACATGACTCTTATTTACATTGACAATTCTCTTTTTATTTTTGGAACAAGAGATGATGGAATACTTGATTTTTTTTTTTTTTTTTTTTTTTTTTTTTTTTTTTTTTTTTTTTTTTTTTTTTTTTTTTTTTTTTTTTTTTTTTTTTTTTTTTTTTTTTTTTTTTTTTTTTTTTTTTTTTTTTTTTTTTTTTTTTTTTGAACATCAAAACACTTTTGATACATATACAAAAGGAAACAAAAGATTACATGACACTTTGCAAGAGGTAGCCCTTTTTGATGCACCCAGTTAAATTCGATGGTTGTCTTTCTTAATGTAACCTCCACCTTCTATCCCAACCAACCAAAGAACAAGCTAGTCAAGTTTCGTTCAGTATTCTAAAGTGATTGGCAATCGTAACTTCCTATCAAACACCTTGAAGATCGAGGCCATACATGTATTGGTAGATCGTGCGCGTGCAAATTTCTTATCACTATGTGAATTGTGCTAGAATCAGGGTGCCTAAATATCTAGACTAAGACTCCTAATAATTATACATATTTGCACAAGAGTCAACATTTCAAGGTAAATGAGCTCCATTTTTTTATGATTTTTCATTTTTTAATTTTTTTCAATTTTGATTTTTTCAATTTTTTTTTGGAATTTTTCAATTTTTTCAAAAAGATGGAGTTTTGTTTTCAATTATGGCAAATTATCGTGGTATCTACTCTATACCCCCAAACCTAAACTAAACATTGTCCTCAATGTTTCAAAATATGGAAAGAATTAAAATGCAACATGTGGAAAGGGACATGCTGAGTAGAGTAAAAGGAGAGAGAATACCCGATTTCGGCGAAAGCAGAATTAAAACTCCGTTATTCAAGGCAAAAATCCAACATATTTCAACCGAGATCATATTGGATTAGCAAAATATATACAAAAGGAACAAAAGGGTTTTTTTTTAAAATTTTATCTACTGGATTATATACAAAAAAATTCACCATACACTAAAAGTCTAAAGAGTTGAGGATCAACCCAAAAGACGAAGTGTAGACACAAAGGAAGTTTCAAAACACTAAAATTGGACTTAAATGGGAATGAGAGTGAAAAACCGAATGAATCACCCCTAAACCTAAATTGTTCAACAGGTTTACTTTTAAGCACAAAATCTTTTAATTTTAAGGGTTCAGGATTCAAAAGGTCTAACTCATAATGGACTGTTTTCGGGATGGGCAAACATGCAATTTCCAACTGTGGCTCTTTAAAAGTGTTATATTTTGAAGCAAAATAGTCCAAGAGGACTTGGTAAGCACACAGTTCCAATCCTAGGTTAGGAATTTTCAGAAAAATTGGTTTTACAATATTGGTACAAACCAAATCTAGGTTGGGTGGAAGGCCAACAGATTGTGACTTAGGTAGAAGAATAGGCATATTATCAATCAAATCAAAATCTTCTAACTCATCTACACATGTCACATCATGCTCATTATCATCAATCACATTGGCAAGATTACAATCAGAATTATCAACATCATCAACAGATTGATTTTCATGCATCGGCACATCAGGGGAAACATCACATGGAATACTAGAAGAAATATCATGCATTAAGGTCGGGGCAGAGAAGCCTAATGTATTTGAACCCAAAGGTTCCATAACATTTTCAGTATAGACATGTTCTTCTAACATAACATCATAATCATCATCATCATCATGATAGGAATTTTGCAATCTAGGATAATTTTCAATCCTAAGGTCGGAGCTATTACAAGAATAAAACTCTAATTCATGAGGGTGACTCATATCATGTGGTGTTGTTCCTGTTTCCCTAACGGATTCCCATTGATGGGTTTTTTCTGCAATCTCGGCTAAAAAATTCCATGCATCATCCACAGATTTATCAATAAATTCACCATTACACATAGATTCAACCATGGTTCGAGATTTAAAGTCTAGTCCCTCATAGAGGATGACGACAAGTCTCCACTTCTCAATTCCATGGTGCGGACATTCACTCAACAAATCATTAAAACGTTCAAAATAGTGAAAAACAGTTTCCTCATCCAATTGGACAAAACAATTGATATTTTGACGAATAGCGATGGTCCTATGATGTGGAAATTTTTTTTGGAAAAATTGATTAGTGAGTTGTTCCCAAGTGGTGATTGATTGTGGTCTCAAACCGTAAAACCATGTTTTGGCCCTTTCCTTTAAAGAAAATGTAAACAAACGCAATTTCAGAGAGTCTTCGGACATATGATCAGGTTGCATAGTCCGGCAAATTTGTTCAAACTCCCTTACATGAGTATAGGGGTTCTCAGAATCGAACCCTCGAAATATAGGAAGTATTTGTATCATGTTTGCATTTATTTTAAAAGGGTTATTGGTTTGAGGTAATACAATACATGATAATGGAATTTTTACTGATGGATACATGTATTCATGGAGAGCACGAGGTTGGTCCATTTTGAAATGACACAAAGCCCACTATTTGGTTTTAAATGGGAAAATTTTGGTTTTTGATGGGTTTGGATTTTTGGGAAAAATTTGGTTTTGGTGGGATATATAAAAATTTGGTTTAAAATGGGAGCAAGTAAAATTTTAGATTTTTTTTTTTTTTTTTTTTTTTTTAAAATTAAGAAAAATAAAATTTGGTTTTTGAAATGGGAGCAAGCCCACTGTGCAAGCCTCTAATGAAATGGAAGGAAGGCTGCGGCCTACGAAAATCCAAGTTTTAATTTTGAAAGTTTAATTTGGCCCAGTTGGTTAAGGCCCGACGTTTGTTTTAAAACTTTGGTTTCGAGGTCCACTTACAAGTCCACAATCAGTTATAAGCTCAGCTGGGTTTAAACCCAGAGTCTAAAATACAAGTCCAATGAAAGAATTTAAACAAGCCCACACAAAATAAATACAAGCCCACAAATTAAACAACAAGCCCAAAAATAAATTATTACAAACCCAAAATAGAAAAATAAAAAGCCCAAAAAATTGGGTTAATTATTACAAGCCCACAATTAAAGAAATTTGGAAGCCCACAGGTTGGGTTCTCTCAATGAATGGGTTTAGGCTTACCTTTTTAGCACAACCCAGCTGCTCTGATATTGTTGCAAAAACCCAGTTGGGTTTTGGTTCTTTTCCTTGGTGGCGTCCCAGCAGAGGAAAAACAGGTTCAGAACAGCAGGTCCAACAACAAATGAAGTGAAGCAGATGCAGATGCAAATGCTATGCAGTGAAATGCAAAAATAGCTAATAAAACAACAAGAAAAACACAGCACCAATCCCCGGCAACGGCGCCAAAAACTTGGTAGGCTTCTAAAAGGTCCTAAAAATTATCCCCGGCAGCGGCGCCAAAAACTTGGCAGGCCCGGAGGGGTGTATAAAATGAAGCGCAATGAAAACGGGGGCCTACAGTAATACCGCAAGTGCACGGTCGTCAGTTGTAGCTCGTGCAAGTACGGGTCGATCCACAGAGATCGGGTGTGTTTTGGAAGTGTTTTAGCTAATTGGGTTCCTAAATTGCTATTGGGTTTTGAATACCCTTTGGAACTATTGGGCTTAATGGGTTTGTTTTTAACAATGAAATACTTTAGGTCTTGGGCCTTTGAATTGAACTGAGCCTTGGACTCAGTTGGTTTGGTCTTGGGCTTTTGAGTTTAGGCTTTTGATTAAGCCTGAATTGGATTGGGCCTTAATGAATTTGGGCTTTGGTTTTAAACAACTGGGCTTTGGTTAAGCCCACAGTTGACTGAATTGGGCTTCAGTTTGAATTGAGCTTTGGGCTTGAGTGCACAGCAATGAACTGAATTGGGCTCAGCTGGCTTTGATCTTTGCTTGGCTGCAGGAACTGTAAGACTGCACAGCAGCTGCACAAGTGAGCAGCAACAGTTTGCAAGGCAGGGGAAGAAGTGGCAGCAGCACAAGTGACAGAGAAGGCAATGCACAGCAGGAGAAAAGCAATGCAGCAGCAACAGGGTTGCAGCAGCAGAGAAGAAGCAACAACAGCAGAGGTAGCAGTGTAGCAGAAAAAGGCAGCAATGCAGCAGAATGTACAAGCAATAAAAGGCAGCAGGAATAACAAGGCAGATGCAGTGGGTAACTAAACAGCAACAAAAGGGAAGATACAACAGGGCAACAGCAAAAGCAAAGAACAAAACAAGATGAACCAAGGCCTAAGGCCAAGGGCAGGGTTGTGGTGAAGCTGACAGAGCAAGGCTAAGGCAAAGCTAAGGCAAACAAATAGAATGGGAAGAAAACTAGCTTGCTATGAGCACTAGTTTCTCCCAATGCTCAATCACAGTGCAACCTAAGCATACAACAAGAATGGCAAGATAATCAGCTTGCTATGAGCACTGATTTCTTCCATTGCACAATCACACCAATGCTTCACAGATACCTAGCCTAGCATTCCATCAATTGTGACAGCAAAACAAACATGACAGGAACATTACATGGCAGTGAGCAACAACACATGTTAACAGGACAAATTTAACAGGAATGAATTGGAAATCAAACATGAAATTAAACAAGCACATAACAATTTTAACAGGACACTTTTAACACATGCAGTGAAACTAAACAGAACACATTGAAAAAATATTAACAGAACATGAACATGGAAATTAGCAGAACACATATTTGAACTTAACTGAAATTGACTGAAATGTGAACATTTAACAGGACATGAAAGTCATGGATGTTGGCTAATCCAAACATAGTTTCTAACACAACCCATAGTCCCAATTTATACCCAATTACATCATTAGGGTTTTCCAATAAAAATCCCCAAACTGACAGTAGCTAGGGTTGGTGATTACTCACCTAATTTGATGTAGCCACATCAAATTGAGCTCGACCCATTACCCTCCTTGTCCTTCTCTACCTCTCCATGCCTTCAATTGCTTCTCTAGCACACGTTAATCCATCAATCCATAACCTAGGGTTTAGGTTAGGTAATGAGTTGATGGGATAAAGGGCTAGAATGATGGGGGAAGGTGTTCAATCACGTGTAGGATGATGACGGAGGTGGTATGGTGGTGTTTGGTGGCGACAGGGAGTGGTGGTGATGATGGTGGTGCGGCAGTTGCAGGGTGATGGTTCTGCAGAGGGGTAAGGTGGAGAAGAAAGTGGCTCGATGGTTTGGGAGAAGGGTGCGTTTGGGTGAGGTGTAGGTGCTCGGTCGCTAGGGTGTGAGGCGAGTGTATCGAGTTTGATGATCTGCGACGCTTAGCCGTGGGATGCGAAGATGGTAGGTAGATCGGACGGTGATGTGAAGTGAAGCTTGTAGCGACCGTCAGATTTGTTTGATACAACGAAGTTAACGGCTCTAGATGGGGTTAGGTGTTGTAGTGTAAGTCGGAGATATCAAACGTTGATGAACAGCAAGGGAGCGACCGTTGGATTCAACTACCATCTAATCTGAAGGCTTGGAATTTCAGCGCTGTGGTGCTTGGCAGAGACTTCAGATTTTGATGCTCTATGAAGGAGCGACCGTCGGATGCTTCTGAGAACTGATCTGACGGCTGAGAACGGAGGCGCTTTTGTGTGTAGAAAATGAGGTTGTGCGCACCATTCTTCGCGGCTTCCTTGCGTAATTTCTCCCGGCTTTTCACTACTTTTCTGCTCTTTTCGCTCCGCGACTCATCCGAACTTTATTTATTACCTAAAAATGCAAAATTAAGTAAGAAAAATATTTATTCTTGAAAACAATGAAAATACAGAATATGGGATAAAATGTAGAATTAATGCATAAAAGATGAGTTAAATTGCCAACAAAAAGGGATAAATATATACAATATTTGGCACTCATCATTCAGTCACAGGGAAAAGTTTTAGGGCTAGTTTTAGGGAGGGAAGCAAACGAAGAGAGAGATCAGAGAATTCTAGAGTTTGAAGAAGAATTGCTCTGAGAGGTTATGAGAAAGTTGATTGTTGATTGGAGAAATATATAATCTATTTATATCTGAATTCTCTAATCTCAGGTCGGTAACGATAAGATTGATTTTCATGTAGTGCGGAGCAATTCTCCTATCTCTTCAGGTTTAGATAGAGATAAACTAGGTTGAGTTTATATCATTATTCCACCTCCTTTACCCTCTTCTGCGGTGAGAAATAAGTCGGGTATTTCTCACACGTGTCATAGACCGCCAGATCAAAACTCTAGTTGTTATCCCCCCATTTGTGTGAAGATGAGTCAGCCTTTGTGAAGAGTTGGCCAAGATAGAGAGATATTCTCCTATTTGTAAGAATGACTAGGATGAGTCACGTGAAAAGGCATGGGATGCCTCAGAATTCTTGTGGAGAGTCTGAAAAGGAGACTCGATTCCTACATGAGGCTCGTTCCTACTATGGGGAATATTCAGCCTTATCTGAGATTTCCCTAGAGATTTGAATCTCTCTGAGATTTTGCAGAGATATTTGAATTTCTCCGAGATTTACTGACGGATCAAAATCTCTATGAAGATTTTCTTAACATATTCGAATCTATTTGTGGTCAGCTGGGACTCGTCCTGAAGAGAGATAAAGGCTTTATACACCCGGTTAATGTCTCTGCGAGACTTTGACTCACTTGTCTTTGACCAGCATATCTTGCAGAGATGTGCTAGGAATCAATTGTGTCTGTATTTATGGGGCCGACATGACCAGTGTATCTCAGAAGGATTTTCTAGGAGTCTGTCGAACGGGTCCAGAGGCAGAATAACCAGCGTATCTCGCGGGGATATCCTAGGAATTATATTGAAGCCTCGGTAAGTCTAGTCAGATCCTAGAGTAGACATGACCAGTGTATCTCTCGATGATGTACTAGGAATCAGTCATTGATCTCAAACAGGGTGAGTCCTGCTTACAGGAGACATGTATGTCTCTGCTCTGGGTCATAAGTCCGCCGGGGACGTTCTTACGCATCTACAGATCCTACATAACCAGCAGGATCTCGCGGGGATGTATACTAGGAATCATGTCATCACAATCAGTTGTGTATCGTGAAGATATGCTGGAATTGTGGTTTTTCTGGTGCATAAGCCTTCCCGGGACGTTTTATGCTCTACAAAATCTACGTGAACAGCAGTATCTCTTCCAGGATGTGCGCTAGGAATCATGACATCACGACCAGCAGTGTCTCGCGTTGACTTATACTAGAAATAGTGGCTATTGGTGCCTTGAGGACCAAGGGCTTAATCTCTGCCGTGATAGTTGAGTTTTGTCTATGGTCTTGAAATGACACTTTTCCTCTTATCCAAATTTCACCATCTACATTAAGTCCCCTACTCAGTGTAGAACCTTGATTTTTCTATGATGAGTATATAGATGGCTACGAATCGTTCAGGCACGAATTTAAAATCCACTTGCGGAGTCTCCGAATTGATGCATAATCTTTACTTGCTCTGATTCTGGACTTCAAATCAACTCTGGACTTGGGAGCTTTCTGGGATTTTGTGTTAGGAGACGTTACTAGCGTGATAATTGAGCTTTGATGAAGTAAATATTTCCATTTTGAGAGATTAGACTTGCGAATTAGGGTTTCTTTGATTAAAACCCTAACTTCTTCCTTTTGTGCAACTCTGAGCTTGGAATTGACCCTGGACTTGAAATCCTTTTAGGCTTTCGCATTGGGAAGCGTCATCGGAATGGGAATCGAGTCTTATAGAGATGAAATTTTTATCTTGGTCGAATGGGATTTACAAATCAGGGTTTACTTGGACAAAACCCTAATTTCCTCACTTTGTGCATCCTTGAGCTTCCGAGTTTGTGCAACTGAGTATTTGGGGAAGAGAGGGATTTGAGCGGATTCCTGGCTGTCCGTGAGGTTGGAAAAATCCTAGAGAATAAATTTGCACTTACTTTTGAAGTTACAGAGTCCCCGTCCTATGTAAATTATGAATTCAGGCTTGTACTGCACCTAAACCCTAATTTCTCTTTTTGTCCGCGTCTGACTCCTTCAGACACTCTGGAAATGATTGAAGAGGCTTGGTAGGCATGCATGTCTTGATTAGTTATCACCTTATATGATGAGAGCTCTTTCAATCCCTTATACTAATCATACACCCCTTTTCCGAGAGATAATGTTTATTTTTGAAACCAATGGTATTTTCATCAAATGCCAATATGAGCCTGATTTTCCTGTCATGAAAGACTTCATGAGAATCCTTAGACATGGTCATGTCTTTAGAGAGAGAGAGAGGCGCATGTTTGGTCTTGGTTTTGAAAATTATGAACTCGAACTTCATGTTTAAGCTAAATTCCCTTTAATTCGTCTTTCTACTTTCTGTTTCAATTCCGTTCTTCTTTGATCGATTGAAAAACTTAATATGCATGTCCATAAATCCATTGAGATGAATGTGTGAGAACTTGGTCGGTCGCTGGTTACTTCAGGGCAGCCTTCTTTGAAACAATAATCAAAATTCTACCATAAGGGAATTTAGGTGAAAATCCCTTTGAGCTCGCTTTGGTTGAAAAGTGATGAGAAAAAATGGGTTAATAGAGGTGCATGGGACCTTCCAAGTAAATGGGGAGAGAGTCGCTCCCTGTTATAAGAAGAAAAATCCAATTTTCATCAATCTTTCCAAAATTAGGGTTAATTCGTCAAAACCCTAATTATTTTTTAATTTTTCTCTTCCAAAAAATTCCAAGAGAATATATGACGTCCCAATACTATATAGAAGCATCCTTGTTCTTGTGAGGGAGTTGTTTCTTTTACTTTTTGGAGAAATCCATTTCTTTGTCGAACTCTTGAAATTAGGGATATTTTGTCAAAACCTTAATTCTCCTTTCAAATTTCTATTCTGAAAAATTCTAAGGGAATGGATGACGTCCCATTGGTCTTGGAAAGTATTTACACGAGTTGAGAAGGTCTTGGCCACAGTTTGGAGGAATTTTTGAAGAAAGAAAAGCCTAGATTTTCTACTTGACCCAAATTGCCTTAATTTCCTCTTTTTGGTCTAATTCCTTTTCCCTTTTCTTGATCCTTTTTAGCTAGGCTTGAAAAGAAAACTTTTTTCCACCTCTTTTGAGCGTGACCTAGGTATGGAGGTCGTTTCATCCTTCTTTCACACGTTTTGTTTGTGTTAGGACTATTCATTCGGGTGTTCGTCAGAAAACTTCAGTTTTGAGAGGCTTTCATAGAATGGATGTAAACTCTTCATTCAGACTTCGATTTGAGTCCCCGGTCCCAGAATTTAAAGGTACGAGGATAATATTTCTAATACAAAAAGAATCACTTGATTCCGAGTTCGTTTGGTCAATCATATCCGTGTATATTTTTGACTTCAGAAATCCCGTATAAAATTTTGAAGAGTTTTCAGAATGCACTTACTTCGGTGTTAGGACCACATCTCCTAACTCGTTTGTCCGTTTGAAGCACCCTTTTGGTATGTTTCTGATAAGACATAGAGGAACATATTTGCTTCTGGAAGTACCCAGAAATTCCTTATGGTTTGGCATCAGTTTTCAAGTGGGAAAAATATCGTTTGGTCCTTTTTTTAGGTGGTTCCATGTTAGTTTGGTCCTTTGGGAAAACGCCTTTACTGTTTGGTCCATAATTATTTAAAAATATTAAATGGACAAAAGTACCCTTCCGTGTTAATTTCTACTTATTTTTTTGTAGCAATCTATTCTTCAAAATGAACTCTTGTTAATTTCTACTTATTTTTTCAGAAATCACCTAAAAAAACCAGAGTTCATTTCATATAAAAACCTAAAAAAACCAGAGTTCATTTCATATAAAAACCTAAAAAAACAGAGTTCATTCCAGAAAATGAACTCCATATAAAAACCTAAAAAAACCAGAGTTCATTCCAGAAAATGAACTCCATATAAAAACCTTAAAAAACAGAGTTTATTCCAGAAATGAACTCCGTATAAAAACTTGAAAAAAAACAGAGTTCATTCCAGAAATGAACTCCATATAAAAACCTAAAAAAACAGAGTTCATTCCAGAAATGAACTCCATATAAAAACCTAAAAAAAACAGAGTTCATTCCAGAAATGAACTCCATATAAAAACCTAAAAAAACAGAGTTCATTCCAGAAATGAACTCCATATAAAAACCTAAAAAAAACAGAGTTCATTCCAGAAATGAACTCCATATAAAAACCAAAAAAAAAAACGACGAAAAAACACACAAATCTTCATCATCTTCATCGTCTTCAACAGCAGCAACAACAAGACAAAGATCTAAAAATCAAGATCTTCAACACAAGCAGCAAAACAATATCGTCATCTTCAACACGAGCAGCAAGACACGAGTTCATTCTTTTCAGATCTAATATTAGTTCATCCTTCACAGCAAACATCAATATCGTCGTCTTTATCTTCATCTTCAACACAAGCATCATCTTCGTCGTCTTCAACAGCAGCAACACCAAACAAACCCTAAAAACTCCGTCGTCTTCAACATCACGAGTTCTTCTTCAAACATCATCACGAGTTCATCTTCAAACAAAAAAAAAAACATCATCACGAGTTCATCGTCGTTTTTATAAAGATTAGTTATCTTCAAACGCAGTAGCAGATCAAGAAAATCAAGGTTCATCTTCAACAACAGCAGGGAAAATAAAATTCTAGAACAAAGAGATTCTAGATCTGAAAAACAAGAAGAGAGAAAAAGTAAAAATAAAAATAAGATATTTTCAAGGATTTTTTCTATATATGTGGTCCCAAAAGGATATTTTTGTCACCACACATGACATTTACATCATCCATGACGTCACCTTAGGACCAAACTATAATTTTTAGGACCAAACTATAATTTATTTTTCCAAAAAGGACCAAACAGACAGTTGACTGAGTCAACTGGACCAAACTCATCCTAATATATTATTTCTAGGACCTATTGGTATTTCCTACTTTTCAAGTATCCGCGCTGCAATGTACATCAATCCGAATTACTAAAGGAATCCTTTTTTCAGTTGGACTCTTAAAGCATTCTTTTGCTTAAAGCACAACCCTTTGGAGTAGTATGACTTCATTACCCTTCCTTAGCTTGGTTTAGGTCGTGAATTTTGTATCCTTAGGCCAGAGACACGTCAGTAGTATGATTATACGTTTTTACTTTTTGGTTTCCAAAAAACATATTTTGCTTGATCCCTTGTGAAAGTATGAACCCGAATGAATCCGTGAGTATCCTTGCAGATATGGAATTGGTTTTTGAGATTGAAATAAGGATTATTATATAGTCAAGAGAGAAAGTTTCGGCTTTTGCTCATGAGGCTTGAAACTTCAAAACACAGAAAAACCCTAATTACAGACCCTATATATGCCATGTGTCTTCAATCTCTTAGTGGACTTCTTCTAATTTCTCTCTCTCACTTGTAGAGTTGCATGGAAAACGAAACTTTTATGGAGATAAGTACTCCTCATGGCGAGAAATAGTTTGACTTTGGTAGAATGAAGATGAGGCAGGCTTCAACAATTTCAGAAGGCCTTCATAAAGAGGTTCAGGGTGTAGAGAGACAACCGACCGACCTGGGGGTTATTTCACGGGCCTCATGTGTTCTTTGACTTTGGATGAGACACTTGTTGGAGGATTTTAGTGTCATAAGAATGATAACTTTGAATGACCTTGCTTCTAAGGATCTTGTAAATATGGGAAACTTGATGACCACCCATGATGATATTTTTCTTTCAACGCAATCAAGAGAGTCGTTGGATTCTGTTGGAGCTCACTGGAACAAGATAAACTCCGGTCTTTCTTTCTCAGAGGAGGCCCTTATGGAAGAGATACTGGTAGCTGAGGAGATGTAGAGGAAAGGATATGGAGGCCTTAGGTAAGAAGAGAGAGTTTTCTTCCCAAGAGGTAGAGGCCACTGCTGCCAGATGATTTTCTTAAATGTTGGTAATTTCCTTCTTCGGTTCTTGCTTGTACCCATCTAGTGAAGTAAAGGCTCCCTCATGAGCTCGAACTTGATGCAAACATTCGCTTTCTTTGTTGCATATGCGAGTAGGTGAAAACCCTATGTTAAATTCGTAATAAGAGGTCCTCCCTTGCGCGGTTTTCACTCCAGAGGCCGCAGAAACTTCGTTTGACGTCCGATTTTAGTGGTTGACCCCGACTATCGAACACAATAGACTCAACTTTTATATAGTAGTGAAAAATCCAGACTTAGAGCTTCCTTTGTCAATAGTAAGCACATGTGAAATAAAACTCAAAAATCTAGGGATTTTTCAGCAACAATGCCTTTCAGTGTTTTGATCATACATCTTGCATTGTATTTCGAGACATCATTCCCTTTTAACATGTGCTAATAGAGACACATAAGGATATTTTCATGAAGGAAGAGTTGTCGAATTCTCTACCCATTTTCCCCGATTTGTCGAGTTATGTGACTAAAGTATGAGCCGCGTCTGAGTAGAGTGGAAACTATAGACTCCTCTTCAAACTGATTGTGAATCCTAGTTTGTCTCATGCATGCGTTTATTACTGAGGGATAATTTGAATGCTTATTCTACTTGATATAGTCCTGGTGCATACGTATAAAACCCTAAAACATCTTATCTTTAGTCAGGACCCGGGACATGGTTGCAATTGCTGAGTATAGAGAAGATGCTGACGGAGGAGAATTCGGCGAGACCAGGAAGAGATGCGAGATTTCTCGAAAATTCGACGAGACCAGAGAGAGATGCGAGATTTTGAAGGCGGATCTATAGTCTCCCAGTCCTAAGTAATAACATGTTGTGATGTGGGTTTGAGGAGTTGAATGGTCTTGATGTGTCCCTATCTTTTGAGATTCTTGTGTTGATCGTTTCTAAACCTGTTATCTGAAAACTGGATGTCTGGGACACCTCCTGTTGGCCATGCAGGTGTGTGATGCACGATTCTTCGTTAGTCCCCAGTTTGATATAAGACTAGGGATTCCCATTGACTCGGGACGCTTGGAAAACGAAGTAAGACCCTTGTACGAGATTGAGTCTTCAAGGTGGGGAAGAGATAATCTGTGGGTTAGAGACGTCTGTGGAGAGTCTTGTCGATTTACTGCCGCATGTGTCTTTGTGGACAAGATGAAGTTGTTGTTCCGCCTCTACTAGGTGTCTTGACAGGGATTCATGTGAACTTCTGTAGCAAAATTATCCGTTGAGATTTATTCTTCTTTCAGGAGGATGCTCAACCGAACTTGAGAGTAATATATGCCTCCTGGTACCAGTAGGGTAATAATACACTCAGGTCTAAATACGTAGTCGATTTTTGTTAGCTTTATTGATGGGAGAGTTCTCTGGGAAACCGCTAGGTAATTCTTCACGTGGAGGAGTCGTGTTTTGACATGAGGAAATTGTATGTGATCGTCATATCTTGTCCCTCGCTCATCGCGTCTGACTCTGACTCATGGGATAGCCTGTCGAGCATATCTTTTTGAGAGAGGAGACTTTGACTGAGGGAATTACAAGCATGCCTTCGGATAATTAGCGTGTGGCCTGGAGCTACGATCTTGGTTGCGGCTGTATGTCGAGGAATGAAGTTCTATCTGAATTGTTGGCCTTATGAGTATCGCTTCTGATTTCTTTTCCCTTGATAGATTCGCCTGCAAAGATATTATCCTTACTCGTCTTTGGTGAACTGAGGTTCCATCAGAAAATGAAATGTGATAGTTTTTGGTAAAGCTGAACTGGAGGCTCATCGAGGCTTGGCCGTAACTCGTACATTTAGTTCATCTTCTTTCTGACAGAACGGGTGTTGAGGTAGCATATCAACTAGCAGCTTTGCGTCTTCGGATAAGGTTGAGTTTTGGTTGAGCCTCATTTTTGGATCTAGTTTCATTTCATACTTTGTCCCGTTCTTGTCATGATTCCCTGAAGCAGGAAGGTCCACAAGATGTATCTTTGTTGGCGGTTTATGACCCTACGTGGCTCTGCAATGCTTTTGACCAGGTCACGAACTTTTTGGAGTCTTTCCAAGTTTTCGCTAAATTTATCCTGTAGACAACGAAATCACAAATCCAACGGAAAAAGAACTAGGTCAATCAGATACAGAATGAAAGAGTTATAAGTTAAATAGTAAAGTGAGGTAAACTTCCTGAGTCCCCTGTGATCAGGTTGAGGGCCCTTGACCTAAACGAATTTTGGAGAAAATATTCTTCAGAATATCCAAGTTTAGAGCGTCATCTGGTCCTTGAGAGTGATAATTCCGACTGGATGGTTGCTCCTTTGCTCTGTCGCTTTCGTAATGAGCTTTATCTTCTCCGGTGAGATCGATTGCAGGCAGGATCTCGTCAGTGCTATTCTTAGCAGTTTTAGTACTCCTTCTTTAGAAAACATGTACTCGATCTAGATTTGTTGGATCTATCCCTACTGGTAACTCTAAAGGCGTTTTCAGATAAGTCTGGATGTCGATTTGAGATTTTGCAAGATTCTGTTGAGTCTCCGGGAGTTCTCTTTGGTCCTTACCCAACGTTTTCAAGGATTAGCAGTAGAGTTTTATGAAAATAGGTTCTTGGGCTGTTTTATTATGAAGGAAGAGATTCATGTGATCCGAAGACGCACTAACCTATTCACTAAGGTCAAACTCGAAAGAGAGAGAAAGTGTTGGTAGGGATAACTCTCTCGACTAAGCCTGTAATGGATTTACATCGACTGAAACAATGGGACATTTTTTTTTTTGGATTGGTGGAATCTTTTTCCTTCCTAAGAGACCATGATTGATATATGTAATTGAGTGAACAACCTCTCACTGTGGTCGCCAAAATGTAGTTACCTAAAATATGAGAGAGGCTAAAGTAGGATTCTAGGTTTCTGAAAGTGACTTACGGGAGGTTGAGCACGAACAGTCTTCGCCTAAACCATGCAGAGTGGCCGTTCAAAGGCTGCTTCAATCACATGGAAGAGGTTTAAGGATGGCCTTAAGGAGGGAAGCAGACGAAAAGAGAGATCAAAAAAATTCTAGGGTTTGAAGAAGAATTGCTCTGAGAGGTTATGAGAAAGTTGATTGTAGCTTGGAGGAATAGTTGACCTTTTTATATCTGAATTCTCTAATCTCAGGTCGGCGAAAATAAGGATTGCTTTCCGTGCCGTGCGGAGCAATTCTCATGTGTCTTCAGAAATAGATAAAGATAAACTAGGTTGAGTTTATCTAATTATTCCACCGTCTTTACTCTCTTCTGCGGTGAGAAATAAGCCGAGTATTTCTCACACGTGTCGTAGACCGCCAGACCAAAACCCTAATTGTTATCTTCCCATTTGTGTGAAGCTGAGTCAGCCTTTGTGATGATGTGTTGAGAGAGAGAAATATTCTCTTTAGCTGAGTTGGCCAAGATAGAGAGATATTCTCCGATTTTCAAGAATGACCAGGATGAGTCACGTGAAAAAGCATGAGATGCCTCATAATTCGTGTGGAGAGTCTGAAAAGGAGACTCAATTCCTACATAATGCTCGTGCCTATTATGGGGATATTCAACATTGTCTGAGAATTCCCGAGAGATTCGAATCTCTCCGAGATTCCGAGATTTAATCTCTATGAAGATTTTTTTAATGGATCTGAATATCTCTGTGGTCAGCTGGGACTCGTCCTGAAGAGAGAGAAAAGGCTTTGTACGCCCGGTTAATGCCTCTACGAGACTTTTGCTCACTTGTCTTTGACCAGTAAATCTTTCAGATATGTGCTAGGAATCAATTGTGTTTATATATATGGGGCCAACATGACTAGTGTATCTCAGAAGGATGTTCTAGGAGTCTGTCGAACGGGCCTAGAGGCAGAATAACCAGTGTATCTCGCGGGGATGTCCTATGAATTATATTGAAGCCTCAGTAAGTCGAGTGAGAGCCTAGAGTAGACATGACCAGTGTATCTCGCGATGATGTACTAGGAATTAGTCCTTGATCTCAAATAGGGTGAGTCGTGCTTATAGGAGACATGTATGTCTCTGCTATGGGTCATAAGTCCGTCGGGGACGTTTTTACGCTTCTACAGAGCCTACATGACCAGCAGTATCTCGTGGGGATGTATACTAGGAATCATGGCATCACAATCAGCTGCGTCTTACGAAGACATGATGGAATTGTGGTTGTTCTGGTTCATAAGTCTATCAGGGACGTTTTACGCTCTGTAGAACCTACGTGACCATTAATATCTCTTCGAGGATGTGCGCTAGGAATCATGGCATCACGACCAGCAGTGTCTCGCGGGGATGTATACTAAAAATCGTGGCTATTGGTGCCTCGAGGACCAAGGGCTTAATCTCTCCCGTGAGAGTTGAGTTTTGTCTATGATCTTGAAATAACACTTTTGCCCATTATCCAAATTTCACCATCTACACTAGGGTTCCATTAAAATCAGTGGCTAAGTAAGGTGGAGTTTGTGCCAGGGAAGGAATCTGCTAAATAGTTAGGATGTCGTTATTCAGTATCTTGAGGACCTTTCATGGAAAATTAAAAATTTGGTGGTTATCTTATGTCGACGTGATTGGCACATCGATCTTTTTTTTTTATATAATTGATTGGCACATCGATCGGGACTGTTGTTTTTCAAACATAAAAAGGTTTATGTTTTTACCATGTTTCCATGATTTAAGCAATATTTTTTTTTAAATTGTTACCGATTTTAACTAACTTTACTGAGAATAGTTTTGATAACAACCTTGATAATGACCAATAAAATATTGTTCGAACATCTTCCTCAATGACCAGAATTCTTTTCCAGGACCTAAAACATATTCCATAAATATAATCCAGCATCATCCAAATGTGCTTTGGTCTCAAGACATATATTGTGTCACATAATTTTTCATGTAGCGCAGTGCAGATTGTGTGACCAGATGGTCAACATATTTTCGAGGAGCCTCATATAGGGGCTTCTTGAAACAATAGAGGGCCTTCTCCAGGATATCCGATGACTGGCGGCTTGATTATGAGGTGTTCTAAGATATATTAATTGTTAAGTTACTTTTTCATCAATTACACCTAAGTATATTTCTAATCAAGAGCATCCCAGAATCACTCATCATCAATAACCCAACCAAAAAAAAGATTTTGCACAAGTTCAATCTAATTCTTTAATTTTAACTCGACAAACACACTTTTTTTTGTCGTTGTTTTGTGATGAAAATAAGTTAGAATCACTCAGATAAGATCAAAAAGTGGGGTTGCAGTATCAATTACGGCTAGGAAGAAGACCAACTTCCCAACCGTAAATGTATTTTATTGTTATTTACGGCTAGGAAATGAAAAATCCCTAGCCGCAACCGGTTGAAAACTCAAGTTTTAATACAAGTGCTTTTTACGCTAGGAAATAAAGAACACTTAGCTATAACCCATGTTTTTGAAAGATTTCGCAAATTTCCTAGCCGTAAAAGGCTATTCCCAGCAGTAGATTCGAATACCAACATATAAGAACTTTTACGGTTGGGTTACTTGCCACTAAAGTTGACCGATAGTTATTTACGGATAAGTTATTTTCTATAACCTGGTCCTGAATGAGTTATGATTGGGTTATCCCCAATTTTACCCAGATACGAATAGGAGTTCATCATTTCCTAGTCGTAAACACTGTATTGATTGGGTTTTAAGACTAAACTGATAGAATCAACTAACATGAATAGATCCGACAGGTTATTATTTGATTTTGGAGTTTGTAAAAAAAGAATTAACTTGATGTTGGAAGTTGCCCACATGAGACGCAATTAGGCAAAATTGTCCAAAAAAACACCAATATCATGTTTAAATGATTTTAGAGGAACCAAACATATTTTAGATTTTTACACTTGCACAAAAGTTGCATATGAAAACTTAGTAATATAGTTTCAGAAAAAGCTTTAGAAAATATAACTAACTAGTCTAACTATTTTGTCACATCTTTACAACAATCCATAAATCCTGCAAGGTAATATATATATTTTTTTTAAAAAAAAACTCCCGACATATGAAGAAAAACAATTACTTAGTATAATGACACGTGCAAAATTTAGTGTTTCCCCTGTATATGAAGAGAAACAATCATATAGGTAAGAAACTTTACGAGTCACGAAAGATTTGTTTTTATCCTTTTACCTGAAACATGCAACAAATATTTTCATCACGATATGAAAGGAAAACGTTGTTGCTGCTACTGTTTATCTTCATATATTAGGTGTGCCTCATTTATTTTTTTCACCTCATAAAATTGGTTAATTGGTGTAGAGATGTGACAGATTGGTTAAACTGGTTAATTATATTTTTTAAAGTTGTTTCTAAAAAAATTGTATTTTTGAGTTTGCATATACAACTTGATAGTGTGTAAGTGTGAAAATATAAAATAGGTTTGGCTCCTCTAATATCATTTACGAAATTGGTTTTTTTTGTACAATTTTGCCCAATTACGCTTCATGTGGGTAACTTCCAAAATCAAGTAATTTCTTTTATAAACTTCAAAATTACGTAATAACCTATAAGATCTATTCATATTAGTTTATTATGCCAATGACATTCATGTCTACCTTTACCATAATTTTTTTTGGATAGACTCCAAGATCAAGTAATAACCTATTAGATCTATTCATATTAGTTTGTTCTGATGAGATTCATGTTTACCATTAAATTAAAATCCAGACATACAAATTTCAGAAAGACAAACACATTTAAACCTATTAAAAAGTTGGAAAGTAAACTTACTACGTATTCCCTCTGTTCCACTTTAGATGAGGATCTTGGAATTTTCACCCAGATTGAGAAAAATGAAAGAGATAAAAAAAAAATCATCTATGTCCATAAAAAATAAAATCCATACATTAATTTTTATTATTATGTTTTAAAAGAAAAATTATGATTCCAAGACAAATTTCAAGGGTGTTCTTAGTAGTTTTGTGGAAAAATATGAAAATCGTCGAGTATTTTGGAACTAGAAAAAAACCATAAACTCTCATCTAAAGTGGAACAAAGGGAGTATTATCCGTGAAATTCTTGTCTGGAGGTAATTTCTTGTCACTTCTTGATTTAACATTTTTATAATTGTTTCCCATGCATTTTGATCAAGGTTCGTCATTTATAGGGTTTAGTGGTGGGAACGAGAGATGAAAACTTTTGGGATTTTTTTCCTTTTAGAATTAAAAGAAATGATTATTAGTAGAAGTACAACTCTAAGGGATATTTCCGAAAATGTTTCTAATTTCTTACATTTTCTTCGTAAGATTGGTAAATTGTTATGAAGATGTGACAGAATGGTTAAACCGGTTAGTTATATTTTCTAAAGCTTTTTCCGAAACTTTATTACTAAGTTTGTATATAGAACTTGAAATTTTGCAAGTGTGAAAATCTAAAATATGTTTGGTTCCTATAGAATCATTAACAAAAAAGACCAAATTATTTATAAAAATGCCAAACAAATTTGGAAACTTAACACAGTTCCAAGGATTCAGATGTTTGCTTGGGAGATCAAAACAAATATCTTTCCGTGAGTGGCCATTTCTCTGTTACATCCATAGCATTGATCCCAGTTGTCTCCTCTGTAAAAACCACCCTGAAACTAGTAAACACCTCTTTATGGAATGCTGCTTTACAAGAGCTATCTGGGAAAAATGCAATATTAATCTTAACGGAGCTACTCATTCTGTTAATAATATCTCTAAATGGTGTATATCCTGGTTCAAGAAAAACAAGAACCCTGTTTTAGGGCATACATAAATCTTTTAGGGCATATCAAGTAAAGACAATACCGGGTCATTAGATAGTAAATCTAAAAGCCCCTTAATCAAATATTTTTGATACTGGCAAAACTTCCCTTTTAGTATCAGTGGCTAATAATAATGATTAGTTGTTAATAATATTGATTAGTGATTAATATTAATGATTAGTTATTAGGGATAATTAATTTATAAAACTTTGTGTTGATAAATTTGGGAGAAGAGGAATAAAAGGTTAGGTTTTCTTTTGGAGACGGAGAAGATAAATGAAGAGAAAACTTGTACTTTGATTCAAGTAATCAAAACGGATGAGCAGAGACAATCTTCATCTAAAAAAGCTAAGAAAATACACATCAAAAATAATATTAATCCGGAAATGGCTGAGTTTTTAGATTATGAGAATGATTTTACCCAGACTCAAACTCAACCTTAAACTCAAACTCAAACTCATAATGATGATTTTATGAGCCAAATCATGAAGATGAATACATCGACGAGGAACCCAATGCTAACAATAAACAAATATACTTCTCGATTATGTTTAATTTCATTTTGTAGGTTGAAATCATCAAGAAACTGATTTTTTTTTCTGATATAGGCTCAGCTTAAAATTATCAACCGAACCTAACTGATATGCTACAGAAGATGAACAGTTTGGCTTACTCGAAATACAATAGTTATTGGCCAAACCTGTATTTTGTAACTTACGTCTTACTTACTAGTTAAATGTTCGGATAGTAAGAAATTTTCATTCTAAGCCGAACCTTCTCCTGAGAGTTTCAAAAAACCGAAGTTAAATGTTCGGTTTTTACTATAAATATATCGTATCAACCAACCCATATATCCTTCCAAGTTCGGCTCTTATTCAAAAAATCGAATCAGCTGAACATGTTACTGATTTTCCAGAAAACACTTAGTTTCATACACATTTAGGGGTTCAGATTTTTATTATGTTTTTTTCTATTGTGCAACCTTTGTTAGGATGAATCAACCAAAAGAATTGGAAATGACCATAAAAGTATTAAAAAAGTGAAGTCTCCTAATAGAGTATACCAAGGTCCAAATTCAACTCATTAAAATCAAGGAAATATTATCTTCATCTTCAAGATAATGAAAAGATGAAGACTACGTAAAAAGAATGAGGTCATTCCGATAACGGACGAAGAAGTTATGGTCAAAATAAGGTCGAAAGACTTGAGTCTACAAAGAGAAGTTCGGATGGTAACTCATCAGCACGAGTCAGCCGAACCTGGAGCCTACAAATCAATATTTTTGAAGTGTTTATAGAGATATGTTTGGCTTGAAATTGGTCTAATCGAATCGGCTTAAAAGTGGTCTAATCGTTAAAAACCAACTTTTCCCGAATTAAACCTATTTTATCAATCATAAACAATAAAATAATAGATGGGTTTGTAATAAACACTTTTTAATCCTCATTTCAGGAGTTGGTTCTTCAGTCGGTTGAACTTTTGGTTCAATTTTAGTTTCTGCACCATCATCTTCTATTTGTTCTTTAATTGGTGGATTTTAAGAGGATTCACAACGCCTACTTCCTACTATTTGTATTGTGCGGGTCAATCGACGACTAATTGTGGAGATGATTTTTTTTTGTCAAACGGTTCGTGAGGGTTGGGAAGAATGAAAAAGAAGAGATGTTTAGGATAGACAACTAATTTTGATTTAAGATTTTAAGTTTTTTATATTAAGGTGAAGTTTCTCCTATTGATAGACTAATTAAGAACATATTAGATATAGTCATATTAGTTTATTCTGCTAATAACATTCATGTATACCTTTACCATAATCTGTTTTTGATACTCCAAAATCAGGTAATAACCTACCAGATAATTCTTATTAGCTTACTCTACCAATGAGATTCATGTTTACCTTTACCAATAATGAATGATGATCTAACCATACAAATTTCAAGAAAGATATATAAACACATTTAAATATATAAAAATTTGAAAAGTAAACTTATTATCATCTTCGGAATTCTTGTTTGGAGGAGGTATTTTCTTGTTACTTCTTGATTGAGCATTCTTATAATTTTCCATCTTGATTAGGGTTTGTTCTTTTTAGGGTTTAGTGGTGGGAGCGAGAGATGAAAATTTTGGGAATTTTCCATTTAGATTTAAAATAATAACTATTAATAAAAGTACAATTTTTGGGATCTTTCTGAAAATGTTTCGAATTTCATCCTCAAAATAAAAAATGAATTGGTGACTAACGTCATAGTTAAACCTTGATATTACCTATTTGTTTATTCCGCGATCCTTCTCTTATGATATAAGGTTACTCGAACTAGATCAAGGATCGACTATTTCAGATCTGCTTTATTGATTCAAGATCCGAAGATAGGACTTGTAATCCTTCATTTTTAACATACTCCGTTCTGTATGTAATCGATCATAAGGGAATAAAGTTGTTTGGGTAAGTACTTTGAAGACTGGATATTTGAAGACTGGAAGATTTTGTTTTTTGGTATTCTGATCTTTGTGATACTTCGTGCGCACTTAATTGACTAAGATCCAACAAGCTCTCTTACTTTGATAGACCTTTTATAGCTTGTTGTATAGATTTTTGATTTGTATTTTGATATTTCTCTTTGAGATGTACTTTGATGATTACGAACTAAGATTGATAATCTTTATATCTTAGTTGATATAACCGATACAAAGGAGTTTATATTGATTAAACTGAAGAACCTTTGTAACTCAACATATCTCTGATTAACTTGTTGATTTGGGAGATTACTAGAGCGGTTACTAAAACATATTAGAACTTTACTGTTTCGAAATACGATCCAACGGTGTTGAGCGATAGAAGTCCTCACAGCAGGTGGAGCGCTGATAGGTGTTTAATTTATATGTGTAGAGTGTAAAATTCATACAAATAATTGTTATGATTCTTTCATATTATCCTTGTACTACTCTTCTTTTCTATTTTATTTATTTCTTTAGGTGAATCATCCGAAATCGATATAAATGGAGTTAAAATGAGCTAAGAAGAGAAAGGAGGTTCATTCCGGCATGAAAATTATAAGTTGTAAGGTGCAAATACAACTCTTGGATACAAGTTCCAGGAACATTTACGGTTTGGAAAAGCATCCCTAAACCTAACCGTAAAAGAGATGAATTTCCACTACAATTTGCATAAGGAGTTACGGCTAGGTTCAACCTAACCGTAAAATAAAGTGAAGATAAATGAAGATTTGGAATTTCTATGTTGTAGAGGACGATGATACGAATGCAATCCAAAAAGAATGAGGTCAATCAGACAACGGATAAAGAACTTACAGCCGAAATACCGAAGGACAAAAAGTGTACATGAATAATTACGTCTAGGTCCAAGAGACTCAGACCCAACCGTAACCCTGGGTATTTTGAGACGATTTTATTTTCAGAGTTACGTCTGGGTTGAACCAACCCGTAAGTAACGTGTTTGGCACCAATTTGGGCTTCTAAATCAAGAAAAATGCGGTCTCGAAAGGATTCTAAACCCTAGACCATGTGAGCGCTATATAAGAAGAACCTCAATACAATAAGAAGATTTTAATAATAAAAAAAATGGGATATAAAAGAACTATACCACCCACAACAAACAGAGAGTACAAGGGAGAAGACCATCTTTCACACCTTGGAAACAAAATTCCACCTCTCATATTACATCTTATACATCTAAACCTAGGGTTTACCTCTTTAGGGGAAACCCATTTTTCTTTGGAATTATGAGCTATGAATCACGGATACTTCAAAATCGGTGACGTATCCGTATCGAACGTCGTATCAGTATCAGATACTTGGGGATACATATCAGATGCTTCATTCAAAGTGTCCCTTTTTATTAATTACGAAAAGGGTAGGGGATACCTCTTGGATACTCTAAGAGGGGATACTTCCTATAATATAATTGGAGCATATATAATATTTTCATTTGAGTGAAATCAGAGTATATATAATTTGAAGAGAAACAAGATTGTAACCCAACGTGCTGAGGATTTAGTGTTTGTTCATAGTAATATTCGTCTCCTTTCACGAAAAGTGAAAATTATACATAAGGAGAAAGTAGAGTGTGAGATACCTGTGGAGATGTATTTGATCCACTATACGGTGAGAGAGCACTTGAAGTTGCAATTTTTCACTTGACGAGCCAGAACTAGAAACAATGCTCTTTGATAAAGACAATATTGATGAGCGATGGGCGAGCGAGATGTTTGATAGCTTTTATCTTTTTTTTTTTTCTTAATTCCAAATAGTATTTAAGATTTTATTTTATTTTACGTGATATAATTTATTAAAATAAATTATTATGAAATTAATAAATACAGTATCATTGCGTATCCCGTATCCTCATTTTTTGAAAATTGACGAATCCCCGTAACAGTATCCGTGCTTCATAGATTATGAGTAGCTAAACCTTTGTTGGTTAAGGATGAATTGGTTAATGTTCCAGAAGTTTAGTTTGATTTATACAAGTTTGTTTGAAGTTTTAATCATCATTGATTGTCTTTTCTATATCTAGAGTTTATGAATTATGTTTTCTATATCTAGGGTTTATGATTGATTATTAGAATGATTTGGGTGCACAACTAGATAATTTTATTGCTAGTGGAGAGTTGAGCGATCCGTAATTGTCGATCATCTCCTACACAAATAGAAAATGTAAGACCTTGAGGGTATATAGGTAACTGTACCATACACCCCTTAAAAAGTCACCCTAGATGGGAAAACAATTATGTATGCCCGGAAATTTTTACGTATGCTCTAAAACAGGGTTCAAAAACAATTTTCCCTCTCATTAGGAGAGTTGGGCAGATATTTGTGCCACAGTCTGCTGGGAAGGCTAGATGTGAAGTGTTTTTTCAGCAGACGGCTCCTAAACCTAGTATCACTGGAGTGGAGACCAAATAATTGACCGTTTGGACTATGTAAACAACTGCAGGCCTGCTCCACAGAAAATCAAATCCAAAGAAACCTTCCAACTGAGAATGAATCAAGATATAACTTCTTCGTCTTCTTCTGTGAAGCCAACTATGATAAAGTTACTGAGCTAACGGGAATTGGTTTATGTATCAAAACTTCCACAGGTACCACAATTGGAAGATGAAGCTACTCCATCAGAGCCTACTCCAGAGACGAAAGAGACAGTCTAGCTTCCCTTTAAGCAGTGAGATGGGCAAGCATTTTGAAGTGCAGAAAAATAAATCTGGCTGGAACCAACAGGAAATTATCAAGGGCTTTGGGAGGAGCAACCAGAACTACCTGCTGGCAAGCAAACTGGAATTTTTTTAACAATATAATTAGCTTCAAACACTTTAAAGACATTGGTAACCTTGCTTATCAGGGTTACTCTCAACATCTCCCATACTACTGGATTGAGAGCTGTAACCAACAAGAGGAGCACAATAACAGGTGCAACAAAAAAGAAACAAAGGCCTAAGCTAGACCAGAACCAACAAAGAAGGTATAGTGCAATTCCCCCCACTCAGCTCCAAGAGCATACAAAATAAAAAATCTCACCTAAAAACTCAAACTACTACTTTCTTACATTCAAGAGTACATTCTAATTACAAGAGCTTGGTGTTCTTTTGCTCGACCAAGCAACTCAAGAGTGCATTCTGATTACAGATAGGTATATACAGGGAGGATACATATATGCTGTGAGTACCTACCAGAAACAGTATATGAAGCTGCAGACCTTCAAATGGAACAGATTCTAGGACGATCGAGGAATAAAATAGATTTTCTGCTTAGTACGTAAATTCTTATGAGCTCCTCCAACCTATGTATCGTACTTGTACCAAAATGATAACTCAAACTAAGAGTTTACATGGGATCCAGAACTACTTTGCAGCAAAGTGAGTGATTATATAATCCTAACATGTCTACCTAAGGATAAAACAACAAACCTTGAAGACTGGAGCCAATGTCAGTTGCTACCAACTTTGCAAGCCAAGCTGTTGCATCCAGAGTAGTTTGAGCTAAAGGGTGGAAGCAAATGTGGTTCCAACCCCAAGGATGAGTCCCAGAATGTAATTCATGGTCTGTAGAACCAAATGCAGCTTTAACCATTGACACTACAGGTTTTCAAAAGGCACCAAATTTCTAGACTGCATTTGGAGTAAAATTAAAAAAATTGTATATCCAACCCGATTATAAGCCTCATCTTCAAATTTGTTAACAGCAGCCACCCCTTGGCATAACTTAGTAGCTTTCTCATTGACTCGAGCACTTTCCCATGTCAACTTCCAGATATGCAAAGCTTTGCAACATCCAACCATTAACTTCAACATTTCTCTTGTTTCCAACTCCACAAACTACAGAAAATAGATCACGTAATCGATTGTCACAATATAACACTAACCATATAAAGTGCGGATAACATTGACCACAAACCAACAAAAAAAGTGCCAATAATTGTAATTTGAACTTCTCAACAATGAAACATATTAACAACCCAAAATAATCACAATTTCATATAAATTTCTGACATCAATCACTGACCAAGAACAAACCAAACATTCAATCAAGTGAACAAAGACAGTAAAATATGAAAACAAATAATAGCATATATAAGAAACCAATAATATCCTCTGCTCTTTCCATGCTACAATTTCATAGACAATGATGTAGCTGAAATGACTCTAAATTTCAATCTCAAACCATCCATAATATCTTGCACACTCACATTCTCAGGATCAAAAACTGGATACGTTTTGATCAATTCATTCATCTGTTTAATATTCTTTTGAACCCTAGTGGAAAAACAATTAGGTTAACTTTAAGAGCTGAGTTCCAAACATCTAAACAACCTTGATAAAACCCTAATTCTGCTCCAACTTCAAATCCTAACTTTAATCCTACTTGTTTTCCTTAATTCTGAAACTAAACCATCTTTATATCCTGCATTAATTCCCCCCTGACGATGTGTATCATCTAGTGAACTTATCGAATCCCATGAAATGATAAGTGATGCAATTAAATGTCATTTGTCTTATATTAGACAAATTCACAAACAGTTGCAGTGCACAACTAAAACTGAAGAAAATAACTAAAGAAAGAAAAAAACTAGGAACATTTACCAAAAGATTGAAGAGGCTTCTGGGTATGCAATAAAATATTTGATGTAGATGTAGCAGAAGCAAATGATTAATTGATTGACGGCGAAGTAGCATAAAATGAGTTATCTGATCATGAGACAAAAATAAAGAAATGAGAGACAGAAAAAAGTTGTTTGGCTGATGCTGATGATTAAAAAGGAAAAGAAAGAAAAAAAAAAACTTAAAGAATGCCCACATGCAGGATCGAACTACAGAGCTCCAGTTTACAAGACTGGCGCTCTACCACTGAGCTATACGGGCTGTGATTGTTTCCGAGAAAACACTCAACACCTTTAATAATAAACTATCATGATTTCATACGTGGAGAACTTGAGCATCGCTTAAGAAAGAGAGATATTTCTTGTTTGGTACAAGGCCCATGTAGTTTTACTAGAATAGTTTAATACAATGGAAAGACATAATAAGCCCTCCTGCTAAACGTGTGTAGAATACACGATATCTAAATTTTCACCTGTTGCAAAACATTTATTAGGACTTCTGAAAACTGGAAGAAGTTGAAAAGAGAAGAGGAAACCAAATCAGAGAAGAAAAGATTTGAAAATCAAAAAATAAAAAGATCATCGTCTCTCATTTCTCTTCATCAATAAGAGAAGAAAAACATCTTACCAAATCAAAAAAAAAACATCTTACCAAATCAAAAATAGCTAATCAAATCTTTGTCACTACTCAAAATCAGTTCAATAAGTCAAAGTCACTTCAATCTACGAGAAGGAACTTCATCACCATCTACTGAAAGTCTTCATAAAAATTGAATAAAATGGTCGAAAAAAGATGAAAAAGATTAAGAATCTTACAAAAACAAGAAGTAGAAGAACACGATGTTGATGAATCACCATCCAACATCTCACAAAGATCAGTGGCAGAATCAAGAAAAGGTCCAAAAGCAGTAACATATAAACGTACCATTAATCTTTAGATCCAACATTTTATTTCATTTTTTCTATTTTCTATTATGATCTGATAATTTTTTATACATGCAATTGAAGTTCTTTTATGATCCTAGAGTGCAGATTGCTTGACATACATAAAAAGGAATAGTATAGGGAGATTTACCCCAATTGATTTTTCATTGGGATTAATTATGGTTCATGGTTTGTTTCGGTTATACAAATATTGTTTGTTTGATTTTCGATACATGCAATTGAAGTTATTTTTTACGATCCTAGAGTGTAGGTACCATACAATACGTGGTTACATTTTTATTTGATTCTTTATGTTTTCATCGAATGCAGATCGTAATGAGAGTGCAGATTGCATATATATTGTTTTGTTTTTATAATTATCTGATATTTTTGCAGTACCGATTTCCTATACTGTGGATATTTGTTTCTGAAACGCGTAGTTTATTTTTTTGTCATATTCATGTAGATCGTAAAGAAGAGAATTCAGCTCGACTGGTAAAAAACCATATATACAGGTTTTGTTTCACTCTTTACTCATGTAAAGAAAATGATAGGATTAAAGTGTTCAATGGTTGATATCTATTGAGTAAGATAAAGGATGCTTCTTATGATAAGCTCTTCATGATGTTCTGAGAAACTATATGATGCTATAAATCTAATAGGGTGCTACAAATGAAGACAAGAAAAAAATATCCTACAATTTGAGTTTTAGAGAAAAGAAAAAGTGCATATGTTAAATTCTACACCAGAAAATCTTGGCGGCATACTTGGGTTACCTAGAATGGAAGGCAGACCAGAAAATGCGACTCTTATGAATGAATGTGGATTCAAAAATATTGTTTTTTATAAGAGATTTTCTAGCGACAAAGACTATGTCGATATTATTGATAGAAGATGCAATACTGGATTTAGTTAAAAAGGCTCATGATGAAAATGAAAAGCAAAATAAATAAATAGGAAAGACAACAAAGAGCAAAAAAGAGTACAAACAGAAATAGAAAAACGTGATAAAGACATTGTGAGATTGATTTTTTCATTTATGTGTGTGGATTATTCTTTGCCAAAAAAGATGCAAGCCAATTGAATGAGAAATACATAGGTTTAGTTCGTTACCCAGAAAATGTGTCGTGGCCAGACTTGATTCATCGACATCTTCAGAAGAAAATATTGGTTGTGTTATATATTTGTTGATGAGATTTACGACTGCATTTATATTTTCCTAAAACATACATATGGCTCCGCATTCCTAATCAATATCTTTTGTGTTTTGATACATCTATGATATGCTAGGCATACTCATTGTGTTCAACCACTGACATTACCAGAAGAGAGCAACCTACCAAGAGCATCTAGTAATAATATGTCCCTAAAATTTATCTATGCATATATTCTAGAGGAGTGTATGTAGACTACACTGAAGAAATATAGACAACCTATAGAGTGTTAACTGATAAAAATATGTATTAATGTTATTATTATTTGGAATTCAGATGAGTGTATAAAATAAGTAGTCATAAAAAATTGTATATTTATGTTTGTGTTTCAGCTTTTTCCAAGTATGCTCGATAAGATTATTGTTATGGAGCAGAACGCTTTAAATGAAATTATGTAGAAGGTGTATCGACATCGAGAGATGAATGATGTTGAAGAGGAAGGAATCCCAGAGGGGCGAGAAATGGATGGTATTGTGCAAGAAAAAATCCCAGAGGCGCGACAACAAGGAGAAATGGATGGTTATGAAAAATTAAAAAAGATTTGCATCTCACCATAGATCAAATATGGGTGGCCATGGAGAGCATGAAGGAAAATGGTGATTCAATATAGGAAGTTGTAATGACTCGTAATCTAGTCAACCTTATTTGACCGGTTAAGAGACGACTTAACCGCTTATGACTTGATTAACTAAACATATATATATATATATATTAAATAATAGAAATTAATTAAATAATAATCTGAAAATGAAACTAGTACCATTTAGGTCTCTAAAAGTATGTGAAATGGAATACTTGAACATGTCATTCGGATACCAGATGAAAAAGAAATCATTTGAGTTGTGTGAAGGGTAAATTGTCATTTCATAGACAAATACTTTTACGGAAATCAGGTATTCACTCAGGGCACCCCAGTCACGATTTTTTATATCAATCCTCCCTGACTGCCCGCCCGTATCATATTAGTTGCCAAATCGAAGAGAAAAATCATATCTCTTCTCTTATTCTCTTTCATCCCCTTCTTCCTTCTGTCTGGCGATTTAAATTCAACAGAATTAGATCTAGTGTTGTCTGAGTGAACCATAGTATCTTAGTAACTTAATGAAACGAGAGAATTGATGATGATGTTGAAGCTGATTATAGTCACAGGAAGAAGAAGAAAAAAAATTGTAAGTGAATCTAGGGTTTCTAGTTGATTGTCATTTCTGTAGGAAGATGATATGATTGGAATGAATTAGTGAATCGGTTTATTCTTAATCAATATGTAAGTGGTGGTATAAGAGTTTACTTATGGGTTTTATTTGAATTGACAACTGATTTTTTACAAATTAATTATGAAATTGAGTAATCGAGGATGAGTTTCAAGGACATACTATGAAGAAAAAGATTGAGGGGTTAATTTGATGATTTGATTTCTGATGAGAGCATAAGTGGGGGAATTGAAGATTAGGTTTTCTTGTTCTTTCACAATTTAAGGTTTTTGTATGGTTGAGTAACTTACAGAGATCAGAATAGATGGGTTTGTATGATAGCTTAGATGTTGTTGGCGGTAGTGGTTATAGGATCACAGTCTGGTGGTATGAGATATAGTTAGATTTGATGGTGATTTTAGACAAAATAACTGGATAGGGATATGGTGGTTGAATAATTTTGTGGATGAGTTATGGTGTTGGAAAAGGATGTGATTGAGCAATTGAAATGAAACTATATAATGTTGGTAATTACAGGTGCAGGTGGAAGATGTTGCAGCTTAATGGAGCAAACTGTAACTCTGATAATGGAGTTCAGGTTGAAAAGTAGAGGGTACTAAGTACACCACCAACTTTTTTGTTCGGAAACCTGTATGGACAAAACCTTATACAAACGCAAGTAAACCAACTTAATGATCCTTGACAATACATGCATATAAAGTTAATATCTCTATCTCTTCTCAATCAGAAAGTCTAGAAAATATAGTCTGAGAACCTGATTGTTAAGAAGAGTACTTGGACGATCTAAAAAATCAATATCCAAGATCAATATAGTCATATCCAAATAATTCATTCGGAATTTTTCCAGATAGGAAACTTGTTATCTATCTCTCAAGAAACGAATCTACAAGAACGAGTCTCGTAATCGATTAACAATTAATATATAACATATCTACTAAGATTGAATGTGTACTACTTGTGAAAATCCAATTATAAAGATAAACAATATAAATAGGAAATGGAAAAACACAAGACACGAAGTTTTGTTAACGAGGAAACCACAATTGCATAAAAACCACAAGACCTCGTCTAGATATGAACACCAAACTGTATTAAGCTGCTACAGACACTATCCTACTATTAGACTTAGGATTGGAATGTAGTTCAGACCGAATCCACCCTCCAAGTAATTCAGTTAACTACAGTCGCTTTCCTTATATCTCTTGAACCACGTAAGGATTAATTGATTCCCTTAGACGACGTCCTTTACATCCTAAGAGTTGCTACAACCTAAGTGAAGATTTTTGATGTCAATCTGCCTCTAACAGATAAGCTTATTTGATTTCCCTTTAGATCAAAAATTAAGGCTTGGAAATATGTTTGCAATAAAAATGCTAACAAACCTCACAGTCCGGAACACTTACGTATACTCAGTTAGCTGAGAAGTATGAATCTTTAACCACCTCTCAAGAAAAATCTTGAACTAATTAATCAAGAGAAGTTTTCCGATATCTATCTCGAGGAATCACAAAGTCTCGGACGAAGAGAACTTTGCGATTTCTATCTATCTTGCCTGAAAGAGATTACGAAAATCTCGATAACATAAAATCAAGATCAGTATACATGAACTATCAAGATAAAAGATAGTCGGTCCTGGCTTCACGAATCCCCAAATAGATAAAGTCTTTTATTCATAGACCTAATTATGTTTCTCAGAGGAAACCTTGGTCAGTAGGGGACGACTCTAGCTTTCAACTAGAACATAAAATGTCAGGGATTGAATTTTTCTAGTTGAAAGAGCATCTCTATTTATAGATGTTCAAGACTGATGGTTTCTTAGAATTCAAGCTCAGATAACTTGAGTTTCATGCAAACACTTTCTCCATTTAAACAAAACTCTAATTAGGGTTTCAATTAAGCATATGAGAATTAGTCTTGAAATCACATAGAAGAATATATACAGTGATCTGATTATGGAACCGTGTATATATAATGACCGTTCTCTGGTAAATATTCCTTATAAACTATAATAAATGTGATGTTCAATCAAACACCTAAGAATTTAATCATGATGCACATACCAAAATGATACAAGTGCTTTAGTAATCAATGATGTCTTAGAGGTGTTTATGAGAGTCATAACACTGCTAATGTTTACTGGGACCATTGATAAAACGGTTCATGAACACTAAGGCAATAGTTCACGAGGGTGCAATGGTTCGCGAAACGGGTTCGCCAACCCTACTTAGCTCGAGAACTCATATCGACATGGTTCATGAACCGGGTTCACCAACTGCGTAGCCTTTTACACCAATATTAAAAATATGACCACCACAGTTTGTGAACTGTCTCGTTCTGAACTTATGGTTTACAAATTAGGTCGCTAACCTTCATATATTTCAGAAATTCAGATATTTATTGTTTGCAAGATGGTTCGCCAACCTACCCTGAGTCGAGATATCAGAAGTTCTGAATTTTTCCCTATTGATGTTTGAAACATCCCCAAATGATAAAATCATTGCTTGTGTAATTTTCAATTGATCCTCAAATTAATTCTTGAACATTAAATTGTTTCAAGCTAATATTGTTAAAGAACTTTGAGCATCCAATGCTTGAATCATATTCGGGATGTTTAACAAGACAAGCTTGAATCGTAAATTTCTTCATTGCAATAAATCTATTAGAAGTCATACGACATAGTGTCAAATAGATAGAATGGTAAGATAGTGAATAACATAGAGTAGTTCATTCTTCACATATTTTTTTGATGAAGTTCTCCAAATATTTTCGTCAATCTTCAGTCTTCGAGGGTGATACTCAACTACCAAATTATAATCCTAATATGAGACTTGGCTTAGTATACTAGAAATCAAGATATTGTTTTGTTCAACTAACATTGACAACAAGCTTGAGATAACAAAATTTGTGGGGTTCAACCAATCAATCCTCTAAAAAAGCTTGTGAGAGGAATTTTCAAGTAAAAATAATGTTATGTTTGGATATGGAGTTGCATATGGTGGGAGTGAATCCAGATATAGAGTTGAGAATGATATGAGCTGATATTGTAGATTGGCGAAATTGATAAAGAATAAGCTGAACTGAGGAGTACTGGTGGTGTTAATGCAATATGAGTGTAGTTGAGCTACAGTTATAATTAACTGAGCTGGTAGAGATTCAAATTTTACTATGGACCTTCAACTGGTTTCAAGGGAAAAAAGTCTGAGCCAAGAGCTTTCGAGTCCCCATGGCCCTATTTGCCGAGGGCCCAATTTCTTTTCTCCTTATAATAGTTAATGTAACTGTTAGTAAATCGTTTTGTCACAGTTATGTTGTATACAATTGTGACCGATATAATCGTTATGTTGTATTATTTCGAATTTAAATGGTGATAACCAGTTTTGGGGAACTCTATTGCCAAATCACAAATCTAGAACCAAAAAAATTTAAACGACCGAAATTCGCCTTGCCAAACACAAGTTATTGCTTCCAGTATGTGACTTTATCTCCCCATGAACTAAAATCGTGTGACATTATAACGTATAAAAATTAGTCAAATAAACTTTTTTAAGGATAACAATCATATTCTTAGAAAGGATCAGCTTTGCTGGACATTAACTAGGTCATGAGAGTTCACAGTAAAATTTATGTATGATAAATTGAATGAAAATGACCTAGATATTGTTAGCTTATCTTTACCAGAGTCGTTCTGGAAATCTTTATGGAAACTCAATATCTCAGAGAGAATCAAACTTTTTTTATGGAAATGTTTACAACAAACTTTGACAACTAATGCCAAAATCACTGGTAAAGTTAGAAATGTAACTCCTCATTGTACTATGTGTAGAGTAGAAGTAGAAACCACTGAACATTTTTTTTTCCACTTCCCCTATGCTAATGATGTATGGAATAATAACCCGAATCCATTCTCTCTAAATATAGATCCCTCAGACACGATCTTAGATCTTTGTAAAAAATGGATTGATATTCCAAGAACTGATATATCTATTGAATTGATTCTCACCAAAATGTGGTTTATTTGGAAGGAGAGATGTGATAGAGTGTTTAAAGAGAATTTTAAATCTGCTACTAATCTTGCTTTAGAAATACAAAGGCATGTTGATTTTTGGTCTACTAAAAAAAGAAAAATGACTAATTCCTTTCAGGCTCAGAAGAATAAAGTGATTCATGTTTGGAAAGCTCCAAGTAAAGAAAATCTAAAGATAAATGTTGATGCAACCTGGATTTCAAATGTTTTACCATCTTCCCATGCTTTAATCTTGAGCAATGATACAGGAGACTGTCAGAGAGGAAGAGAAGGGCACTCAACATGGTCATATCCACAAGAGGCAGAAGTTATAGGCGTCCTGCAGGGGGCAGTTTGTGCTAAAGACAAACATATTCAAAGCTTCAATATTGAGGGAGATTGCGGAAGTCTATTCAATCACATTCTAGGTAAAAAAAACAGACATTTCAAGGCGTGCTAAGGCCTATCTCAATGAAGCAATCAGAGTAGCTTCTCTTTGCACCAATTTTTTGTGTTTCTTTTATGTCCCTTGACTAGAAAATCAAAAACCATACACATGAAAGTTCTTCTCTCTCTCCCCCCCCTCTCTCGAGGGGCGATTTTGTCGCCACCACTAAAACCACCATAAAGTTACCAGTAAACACCTTTATCTTGTCTTAACCTCCATAAAGTTACCAGTAACCACCGCCGCCGACGACGATGATAGTCAAAAA
This sequence comes from Papaver somniferum, assembly GCF_003573695.1. Taxonomy (NCBI): domain Eukaryota; kingdom Viridiplantae; phylum Streptophyta; class Magnoliopsida; order Ranunculales; family Papaveraceae; genus Papaver; species Papaver somniferum. The sequence continues at coordinate 207,307,415 of NC_039362.1, forward strand.
CCACAATTAATCCTAACAATTGTATGCTGAATGAACCCTATTCCGCATCTATTATCCCAAATCACCATAACAACAATCTATTAGCCTCTTCGTATCCCTAACCCTGAGATCTACAATTTCATGAGCTACTCAAGACACCAAAATACCAAGTTACCAAGATACAGAGACTCTAAGACCCTACAATACAGACCCAGAAAACCCTAAGATACATACACAAAAACCCCTTTTGAAGACTCCAAGTTTTGACTACTTTTTATCGGTTTCAAAGACACTGATTTCCAACTTGCTAAGACCCTATTTGATTCGAAGATGCGGTGTTATAGACTCAAATTCATGTTCAATTGATTGGAAAAGAAGAATCTTAATCTCCTCTTTTGTCTAATCTTAAATCTTCTTTGTTTCCCTACTTATTTTAATTTTATTTTAATTTTAATTTTATCTTAATTAGATACAACAAATTCTCTTCTATAAATTCTTACCATCTAATTTTTTTTTTCATGTAACCTCTTTTAATTGGTTTGCAATTCCTTTTCTGTTCTTCTTATATTTTTATTTTGTTATCTTACCCGTTTTTGTTAGGCTACTTTTGATATTAGGTTTCATGCCTCGTTTTAGATCTAAGTTATTTTCTATGGATTCCTACCCTAATTTAACCTCTCTTATGTCTTTCTCACTTTCAGGTGTTTACCCGTTAGCTGTTATTTGGTCTGGCGTCAGTAATCTTTCAACATTTATCTACAATTGGAAGAAAAGAAAACTCCATGGAAAAAACGCCGGTAATTTTCATAATGATGCCCTCAAAAGAGACAAGGGGAGCAGTACAGAGGGGTTGATGGAAAATTGGGGGATTTTCAATAATGGTTGCTTCTCAACCTCAATAAGGGATAAAAGATTACTAACAACTAAAGAGGTAACTTTAAGCTCTATTCACCATAACTGCTCTCTATGCTTATAATTTGTTCATATATGATAAAACAACTGTTTGCATTAATCCTATGAAATGTTATTCCAAATTTGATTTGTCAAACATATCTTTCTTGTCCAATCTGGAAAATAAAATGGTGTCTAATTACGTTATTTGCTTTGAGGGTAACCTTGTGCTCCCTGCTTTGGAATATCCCACAGTCTCCTACTTCTGCCAGTTCATTAGTGTTATTGCTTGGAACTGTCAAGGTTTGGGACAACCTTCTAAGATTGATAGCCTTAAGGATTTTTTGAACCTTAATAATCCTGATATACTGTTCTTGTCTGAAACTAAACAAAAAAAATGTGGCAATGCGTAAGATTCTTAGGAGATTAAATGTAAGTAATTACTGGATTGTCTCTCCTAGGGGTACAACTGGTGGTTATGCCTGATCTGAAAAGATAACATGAAATTAGATATAATTGATCACAATCACAATCACAATCACATAAATGTGGACATTCATGCTTGTAACAATACACCTAAGTGGCGACAGACTTGTTTCTATGGTAGTCCCTATATTAGAGAAAAAGTTGAGTCATGGAACATTGTTCAACAATTATATAGTATTATTTATATTCCATGGATTGTCTTAGGCGATTGCAATGTAGTCCTTCATAAAGAAGAAGAAAAGATTAGATTTTCCTTTTAATGAATCAGAAGCTATAACTTTTAACAACGTTATCAGTAACTGTGGCTTGATGGATCAAAGATTTATTGGTTACACTTTCACTTGGAACAATAGGAGATCTCGTACAAATTTCATAGAAGAAAGATTAGACAGGGCCTTAGTGAATTCCCTCTGGAACATAACTTTTCCTAATTCTTCCATAAGACATTTAGGTAAGATAACTTCTGATCATGTTCTTATTTGTTTAAACACTCATAATACTTGGAACGACGGAGCTACACCCTTTAAATACTTTAGCGATTGGATGAAGCATGAGGACTGTAAACCTCTCATTCAGAATTGTTGGGATAATAGTATTCAAGGGTCCCATGCTTTTGTTATGACAAAAAAATTGTCTTATGTTAAGAAAACCCTCACCCTATGGAATAAATCAACCTTTGGCAACATCAGACATAACATATCTCTTATCAAGAACAACCTAGACCAAACAAATATGAGACTTTTTTATATGGATAAGGCTAAGGACCTAGCTAAGCTGACTGCTGATCTATTTAAGTAAAAATTTTGGAAGATAAAAAGTAGAGACTAAGATATCGCTATGGGAGATAGAAACACAAATTACTTTCATATCAAGGAAAAAAAAAAGACATAAAAGAAACAAAATAGAGACTATCCAGAATATAAATGGGGAGTGGGTCAATACTAGAAATGAAATTGCAAACTGCATAACTAGTCATTTTCAGTCCATAGCTACCTCTGTAAACCCTAAATTGCATAACTAGTCATTTTCAGTCCATAGCTACCTCTGTAAACCCTATTGTTGATATGATCATGATCGACTTAATTCCTAATTGTTTAAATGATGTTGATAATATTATGTTGTGTGCTACACCTAATATGATAGAAATCAAAAATGTAGTTTTTTCCATGGAACCGGACAAAAGTCCATGTCCAGATGGCTTCCCCCCTAGCTTTTTCCAACAAAACTGGGAAATCATTGAACCTGATTTAATTCAAATGATCCAATCCTTTTTTGAGTCTGGTCACATTTCTTAAGAGATGAATGCCTCATTCATCTCGCTAATTCCCAAAACTCTTAATCCTACTACTCATGTGGAATTTAGACCTATAGCCTTAGCTAATACTTCTTATAAAATAATTTCAAAACTAATGTCCGAAAGAATGAAATATTTGTTAGATAAGATAATATCTCCTTACGAGTCTGCCTTCATTCCTGGAAGGCAGATTTCTGATAACGTAACTATAGATCATGAGCTAATTGAAAAAGCGGGGGTACAACAACCACACCCAATATTTCGCTTATCAATCTATATGGACAAACTCCAATATACTTTCAAGAGAATCAATAAGACTCAATCATAATAAAGTATATCAAAGAGTTATATCTCTCTTTCTCGATTCAAATCTTACTCAAGAAAATAGAAATCTGCGAGTCTAATTGAATACAAGAGAAATCACTTGAACTCTACCAAAGACCAATGTTCAAGGATCAATCAATTTCAATCAACAACCAAGGGTCGGATTTCCAATTGATTGATTTAAACGCACAACCTGTGATATTTCAATTATATAACAAAATATAATGCGGAATAGAAATAACACAGACACCAGAATTTTGTTAACGAGGAAACTGCAAATGCAGAAAAACCCCGGGACCTAGTCCAGATTGAACACCACACTATATTAAGCCTCTACAGACACTAGCCTACTACAAACTAACTTCGGTCTGGACTGTAGTTGAACCCCAATCAATCTCACATTGATTCAAGGTACAGTTGCGCTCCTTACTGATGGTTTTTCAAATAGTGATTGTAGTAGTGGTAAAAACTGGGTCTTTTCAGACTTGTGAAGAAAACAATTTTTATAGATTTAAATTAAAAAGGAAACTAAATAAAATAATTCAAAGTTTTGGAGAAAAATACCAAGACTAGGATTCCACCATTGACCAAATAAATAGTAAACTCTAAATAATATTCATGCAATTTTATCTTTAAAAATAATTCTAATATTTGCCTCAAGTATATTCTTGAAGTAATAGTTGTAATCAAAGAGTATAAAACATCAAAAGTATTTAAAACCCAGCATGCTTCATCAAATTAATTCACAATTATTCAATAAGAACTAATATTTCAATTCAATCCCATGCAAATAATCAAATAATAATATTGCAAATAAATAATAAAATTAGAATTATACCAATTAATGTGGAACAATGGCTTCCTCCGTCGCCTTGGCTAATGGGTTTAGCTCTTCATGGTAAAAACACACACAAAATAATCACTCATGGCTGAATATGTGTTTTTATTGAAGAAATAAGATGAAATAGAAATTCGCAACGCTGTAGAAGTGTTACAGCGTCGCTGTTACAAAACAGATGATGCTGTTTATATACGATAATAATGATATGCTGTAGATAAACGACAGTTTGATTTCGCTGTAAGCACTGTGGAAAAACGACTGACTCTGCGAGTCCGTTCTTCCTTCTTCGTCTTCCTCCTCGAGCAGCAGCAGCAGCAGGTATGATTTCTGTTCTTCGTTTCGGCTCTGAACTCTCTCCTAATTCTCTCCTCAGGGTTTCTAACCCTTCTATGACAAAAACCCAACTATATATAGCCTTCAGATTCCCTAGAAACTCGATCAAATTCGAGAATAAATCTCTTATTCTTCACGTGCAATTTTAACAATAATTCCATCTGTCGATCTTTGTATGCGTCTGTTAGCTATTCTATTGCTCCCAAAATCTTGAACTCAACTGTTTTGAAGTATATCCCACGCAAGAATCTCTCCCAAATCTTTCAAACCAATTCAAAACCCTAAACAGGGACCGTGTGCACTGTCTTGACTTTGTGTGGATTTTTTGACTTATCCAGCCCAATTAGATGGGTCTAATCGCTTCTAACAGGTCCCTTATGTCTTGTAGAGTCCGTGGGTACCAAATTTGCCCATTGAATCGCCTGCTAGGTCGCTCAAATCCTTGATCCAAAACTGTTGACGCTGCTGCCTTTTTTCCCGCCAAAATCCAGTTTTGAAACTTTGAAGATGACCTCCCCCTATCCAGTTCCGGTCTCCCTTTAGCAGATGCCTGGAAATGGGTCACCCCTTAGTAATTAGGTTACCCCTTATCCAAAATGAGAGTCCGTATAGTAATTTTCTCCCACGGGCGCAATAACCATTTTTTAGCCAATTTCGCCGCAAAAGCTTTATTCTTCCAAAAACACCTACAAATACATAAAATAACCGAATAAGTACAATATCGAGTACTAACAATATATACAAATGAGCTATATTAGACACATAAATGCGTCTATCAAATACCCCCAAACTTATTATTTGCTAGTCCCGAGCAAATCAAAACTACAAAATAAAATCCTAACTCACTGTCGCAGGCATCGTCGATTGCATTTAGCGTATGCAATAAGCCTTTAAACCCCTAGGTGGCCCTAGTGGCCGAGTTATAGTCTCGGGAGGGCTTACCAAAGATATACCCACAAAACCTGTACTCCAGACCTTAGCTATCTACGCAGAACCTTGGAAGGCACTAAAGAATCTCCTTGGTTGGCATACTTATTGACTACAGGAAGAAGTACCCTGATGCGAAATTCCAATTGCTGTACACGAGTTTGCACTCAAGCATACTAAAATTCATATAAAGTGACAGAGCTCTACTCAGATAGTTGCACTATGGACATCATATTCGGAGTCAAAACTAATCACATGGATAGATCAAGAAGATGGATATAGAAAAACATGTATGGTTTTGATGTTTACTAAGTGAACGGGCGTTTCCCATATCTGTCTGAAGGCCTCCGCCAAAATGAACCTACCCTAATGGATTGAGATACCAGTCTGACTAATATCAACACACTGGCATATACAAGGGTACCAGTGGTCGATACCCTAAAACACATCAATGGTAGCATAAAAAGTTAGTTAAATTATATATTTTCAAACGATTAAAAAAATATAGTTGCGGAACTTGGAAAACATAACAGTACTAGTTTTTAATCGTCGTTACCTGCAAGTTATATGTTCACATCCTTCCGTTCTTTCCACGTAAATCCTGCTGCGTGGACATTTTTTCCATTTTCTTTTTGCAGCCATCTGCATGAGCAAAACCTCATTTGCTCGCTTAGCCTTTTTAGTTACTGCACTGATGATTGGCTCGGCACAGAACCATGCATCTTAGACAAAACAGCAGCTTACAGTGTGGGCATTCTGATACCATCTGTTTGGTCCCCGTTAATCATCGTCTCCAGAATAGATGACTTCCTAAACTTTGTTTACATTCATTTATAACCAACTCTAAGCAACAAGGATTCGGACAATAAGCTGTATCGTACCTTTCACAAACTGTTGATTTGCATAAATAGTCACACCACCTGACAAATACGTTTGGAGGAAGGAACGAATGACATGATAAAGGGTCCAAGACATTGACGCAGTTCGTGTAAGGACATTTTATATCTGGTCGCTCACTTTCTTCTATATTTACTTTTGTATGTATCTTGCGATGCAGTCTGCGCAGAACGGATGTGTGCATGGTTTCTGTTGCTTGTTCTGGAATCTTTGTTGCAATGGAACTTCCTTTGTACATATCTCACATATGAAGAATGCATTATTCATCTCTTGATTATATTGCTGTTGATCTTCATCCTCTTCATCGGAAGAAGGTTTCTTGTTTATCTTTGGTTGTTTCTTGTTTATCTTTTTGGCTGTTTGTTACCGTTATTCCAATAAGAGTGTTGCACGTGTTTCTCCACGATGCTAATTAAGCCTACTTATATAAGCTTCTATAAATACTTATAATCCTAGGATCCTAGGGAAAGTAACTTACCGGGATTCCAAATTTACACGGGACTACCTTTGTTCGCTGTTTGGTCTTCCGGGAATATAATCCTCCCGGTGCTTGCCCTTATTTAAGCATATATTCGGATAGTTTCTCTTTTTTGTCATTGTCGCTGAATTCACCATGAATCAACAAGTACAAGAAAGTGATCAGAAACCTAAAGATGAAGTTGATCATGTAATTCGTAGTAGTAGTCGGTTAGAAGAAATTATGATATCAGTAGCCCAAGAAAAACCCAAATTGTCACAAGAACAACTTAGAGTTAATCATCGGTTGCAGGAAGAGGAGGTAAATCCCTTATATATTTGTAATTCTTTTGTAATTCTTTAAAGCATCCATGCAGCAAGGTTTCTCTTTTCATGTCAGTACATATATATATGTTCTTCTTAATTTGCATGCATGCAGATATTAGCAATGGAGGCTATATACGGTGAAAATTTCATTCTACTTGAAAGACAAGACGGCTTACGGTCTTTCAGGTTAATTTTCCAATTACCATGAATCCCAGTTTAATTAATTAATCTTATTTTCTGAACAATGCAGAGGGCATAAGCCAACTTGATGTATTTTCAAATGGTTGTAGAGATAGTGGTAAAAACTGGGTCTTTTCAGACTTGTGAAGAAAATAATTTTTATAGATTTAAATTAAACATGCAACTAAATAAAATAATTCAAAGTTTTGGAGAAAAATACCAAGACTAGGATTCCACCATTGACCAAATAAATAGTAAACTCTAAATAATATTCATGCAATTTTATCTTTAAAAATAATTCTAATATTTGCCTCAAGTATATTCTTGAAGTAATAGTTGTAATCAAAGAGTATAAAACATCAAAAGTATTTAAAACCCAGCATGCTTCATCAAATTAATTCACAACTATTCAATAAGAACTAATATTTCAATTCAATCCCATGCAAATAATCAAATAATAATATTGCAAATAAATAATAAAATTAGAATTATACCAATTAATGTGGAACAATGGCTTCCTCCGTCGCCTTGGCTAATGGGTTTAGCTCTTCATGGTAAAAACACACACAAAATAATCACTCATGGCTGAATAGGTGTTTTTATTGAAGAAATAAGATGAAACAGAAATTCGCAACGCTGAAGAATTGTTACAGCGACGCTGTTACAAAACAAATGATGTTGTTTATATACGATAATAATGATATGCTGTAGAGAAACGACAGTTTTATTTCGCTGTAAGCACTGTGGAAAAACGACTGACTCTGCGAGTCCGTTCTTCCTTCTTCGTCTTCCTCCTCGAGCAGCAACAGCAGGTATGATTTCTGTTCTTCGTTTCGGCTCTGAACTCTCTCCTAATTCTCTCCTCATGGTTTCTAACCCTTCTATGACAAAAACCCAACTCTATATAGCCTTCAGATTCCCTAGAAACTCGATCAAATTCGAGAATAAAATCTCTTATTCTTCACGTGCAGTTTTAACAATAATTCCATCTGTCGATCTTTGTATGCGTCTGTTAGCTATTCTATTGCTCCCAAAATCTTCTCTGACTTGAACTCAACTGTTTTGAAGTATATCCCACGCAAGAATCTCTCCCAAATCTTTCAAACCAATTCAAAACCCTAAACAGGGACCGTGTGCACTGTCTTGACTTTGTGTGGATTTTCTGACTTATCCAGCCCAATTAGATGGGTCTAATCACTTCTAACAGGTCCCTTATGTCTTGTAGAGTCCTTGGGTACCAAATTTGCCCATTGAATCGCCTGCTAGGTCGCTCAAATCCTTGATCCAAAACTGTTGACGCTGCTGCCTTTTTTCCCGCCAAAATCCAGTTTTGAAACTTTGAAGATGACCTCCCCCTATCCAGTTCCGGTCTCCCTTTAGCAGATGCCTGGAAATGGGTCACCCCTTAGTAATTAGGTTACCCCTTATCCAAAATGAGAGTCCGTATAGTAATTTTCTCCCACGGGCGCAAAAACCATTTTTTAGCCAATTTCGCCGCAAAAGCTTTATTCTTCCAAAAACACCTACAAATACATAAAATAACCGAATAAGTACAATATCGAGTACTAACAATATATACAAATGAGCTATATTAGACACATAAATGCGTCTATCAAATACCCCCAAACTTATTATTTGCTAGTCCCGAGCAAATCAAAACTACAAAATAAAATCCTAACTCACTGTTGCAGGCATCGTCGATTGCATTTAGCGTATGCAATAAGCCTTTAAACCCCTAGGTGGCCCTAGTGGCCGAGTTATAGTCTCGGGAGGGCTTACCAGAGATATACCCACAAAACCTGTACTCCAGACCTTAGCTATCTACGCAGAACCTTGGAAGGCACTAAAGAATCTCCTTGGTTGGCATACTTATTGACTACAGGAAGAAGTACCCAGATGCGAAATTCCAATTGTTGTACACGAGTTTGCACTCAAGCATACTAAAATTCATATAAAGTGACAGAGCTCTACTCAGATAGTTGCACTATGGACATCATATTCGGAGTCAAACTAATCACATGGAAAGATTAAGAGATGGATATAGAAAAACATAGATGGTTTTGATGTTTACTAAGTGAACGGCGTTTCCCATATCTGTCTGAAGGCCTCCGCCAAAATGAACCTATCCTAATGGATTGAGATACTAGTCTGACTAATATCAATACACTGGCATATACAAGGGTACCAGTGGTCGATAACCTAACTCTAGGTCAACGCAGCTGGTATATACAAGGGTACCAGTGGTCGACTTTATTGAATTTATTCCTTTTGGTCAAATGGTCTGGTCTCAATTTCTTTCTTTCTTTCTTTTTTTTTTTTTTTTTTCATTTTTTTCATGGTATCTCAATCACTCTAATTCACCCTAGCATTGGTAACAACTTGAATCGTGGGCCCCACCTATCACTTAGAGAAATATAGTTTAAAAACAAAATAAAATAAAAATAGAAGTGAAAAGGACTCAACGAGATATGGTGAAACTATCATGTTATTTCTAACATCTGAGCTCTGTGCTTTTATGAATAGACTCTTTAGATGTTTCCATCTAATCAGATTGGTTCCTCAAACTCCTACAATCAAAATGCTTCCATCCACTTAGATTAGTTAGTGCAATCCTCAATAGGCATAAATTTCTAAGCTCTGGAGTTTATTTATTCATACTAAAAAGTTTCTCCCATACCCCCAAACTTAAACCTAACATTGTCCTCAATGTTCTCAAAATACATACTTGATGCTCAAAATATGATTAAAAGAGTGAAAAATATAAAACAGTGGTTCTGTGACCCACAAAATTCGTCCAGAAAGAAACAATACCAGTGAGCTGCAGTAAAACAACGACACCCAGCTGCTGCTGTTGACGCTGCAGAAAATAAGACTGCTCTGAGCAGTCCGTTATTCGTGTTCTTCAAGGTTTGTTAATGGCAGCAGCAGCAGCAGGTACAATTCCTGCAACTCCTCCTGCGCCTCTCTGCTGGCCTCCCAATCGACCCCTAACTCTTCATCCCCCTTCTCTGACATAAAACCAACTATTTATAGGCTTTAAATCCCCTTGAAACTCGATCAAACCCCTTGGAAATCTCCATTATTCTTTACGGGTTGTTTGAAGAATAATCTTCTTCTTGTTGTGTTACAGGCTGTTTCTAGCTATTCTCTCGTCTCAAATATCTTCTAGGACTTTTACCCAACTGTTTTGATGTATATCCCACGCAAGATATCCCATAAATCTCTCAAACTAATCTCAAACCCTAAACAGAAACCGTGTGCACTGTCTTGACTTTGTGTGGATTTTCTGACTTATCCAGCCCAATTAGATGGGTCTAATCGCTTCTAACAGGTCCCTTATGTCTTGTAGAGTCCGTGGGTACCAAATTTGCCCATTGAATCGCCTGCTAGGTCGCTCAAATCCTTGATCCAAAACTGTTGACGCTGCTGCCTTTTTTCCCGCCAAAATCCAGTTTTGAAACTTTGAAAATGACCTCCCCCTATCCAGTTCCGGTCTCCCTTTAGCAGATGCCTGGAAATGGGTCACCCCTTAGTAATTAGGTTACCCCTTATCCAAAATGAGAGTCCGTATAGTAATTTTCTCCCACGGGCGCAAAAACCATTTTTTAGCCAATTTCGCGGCAAAAGCTTTATTCTTCCAAAAACACCTACAAATACATAAAATAACCGAATAAGTACAATATCGAGTACTAACAATATATACAAATGAGCTATATTAGACACATAAATGCGTCTATCAAATACCCCCAAACTTATTATTTGCTAGTCCCGAGCAAATCAAAACTACAAAATAAAATCCTAACTCACTGTCGCAGGCATCGTCGATTGCATTTAGCGTATGCAATAAGCCTTTAAACCCCTAGGTGGCCCTAGTGGCCGAGTTATAGTCTCGGGAGGGCTTACCAGAGATATACCCACAAAACCTGTACTCCAGACCTTAGCTATCTACGCAGAACCTTGGAAGGCACTAAAGAATCTCCTTGGTTGGCATACTTATTGACTACAGGAAGAAGTACCCTGATGCGAAATTCCAATTGCTGTACACGAGTTTGCACTCAAGCATACTAAAATTCATATAAAGTGACAGAGCTCTACTCAGATAGTTGCACTATGACATCATATTCGGAGTCAAAACTAATCACATGGATAGATCAAGAAGATGGATATAGAAAAACATGTATGGTTTTGATGTTTACTAAGTGAACGACGTTTCCCATATCTGTCTGAAGGCCTCCGCCAAAATGAACCTATCCTAATGGATTGAGATACCAGTCTGACTAATATCAACACACTGGCATATACAAGGGTACCAGTGGTCGATAACCTAACTCTAGGTCAACACAACTGGCATATACAAGGGTACCAGTGGTCGACTTTATTGAATTTATTCCTTTTGGTCAAATGGTCTGGTCTCAATATTCTTTTTTTTTTATTATTTTTTTTATGGTATCTCAATCACTCTAATTCACCTAGCATTGGTAACAACTTGAATCGTGGGCCCCACCTATCACTTAGAGAAACATAGTTTAAAAGCAAAATAAAATAAAAATAGAAGTGAAAAGGACTCAACGAGATATGGTGAAACTATCATGTTATTTCTAACACCTGAGCTCTGTGCTTTTATGAATAGACTCTTTAGATGTTTCCATCTAATCAGATTGGTTCTTCAACTCCTACAACCAAAATGCTTCCATCCACTTAGATTAGTTAGTGAAATCCTCAATAGGCATAAATTTCTAGGCTCTGGAGTTTATTTATTGCAACTAAAAGCTAACAAAAAGTTTCTTCCCCACCCCCAAACTTAAATCTAACATTGTCCTCAATGTTTCTCATGAAAGAACAGTACCAAGAATATAAGTAACATGAGGAAATAGTAAAGAGAGAGTTCGGAAAGATAGTACCTGAGTGAAGTGAAACCAAAAACTGAATACAAAAATTATACAACATACAAATCGCCTCGATGGTCAATCAAGGGTAAACAGGGTCCTCCAGAGGGACCTCCTCAACATCACCTATAGGAAAAGGATCTAAAAAGGGCTTCAATCGCTAACCGTTAACCTTTGAAGAACTACTACCATCCAGTGTCTCGATCTTAACAGCTCCATGAGGAAAAACAGTACGGACCACAAAAGGACCGGTCCACCGAGAGCGCAGTTTCCCGGGGAATAGATGCAAACGTGTGTCATACAGAAGAACTTTTTGACCTGGAGAAAATGACTTCCGTAATATGTTTCTATCATGCACAAGTTTCATTTTGTTCTTATACTCCTTCGCACTATCGTAAGCATCTACACGAATCTCGTCCAACTCATTGAGCTGGAGTTTTCTATGGGCTCCTGCCTTGTCAAGTGAAAAATAAGTGACATGCCTTGCCATAAACAAGACGATAAGGCGACATTCCAATGGGGGTCTTAAACGCAGTACGGTAAGCCCATAAGGCATCAGTAAGCCTAGACGACCAGTCTTTCCGATTAGGATTAACTGTTTTCTCTAATATACGTTTTATCTCCCTATTGGAAACCTCTACCTGACCACTAGTCTGTGGATGATACGGGGTAGCTACCTTATGTGTAATACCATATTTCTTCATCAGAATTCTAAAAGTCCCATTACAAAAGTGCGACCCTCCATCACTAATTATAGCTCGCGGTGTACCAAAACGTGTAAGTATATTATTTTTCAAGAACTCAATCACAACCCTATGGTCATTGGTTTTACACGCAACCGCCTCAATCCACTTAGAGACATAGTCTACGGCGACAAGGATGTATAGGTTACCAAAAGAATTAGGAAACGGACCCATAAAGTCAATACCCCACACATCAAAGACCTCAACAATTAAAATAGGGTTCAAGGGCATCATGTTCCTACGGGAAATGGTTCCTAATTTCTGGCATCGTTCACAAGTAACGCAGTAACTGTGGGAGTCTTTAAACAACGAAGGACAATAGAATCCACACTGCAATATCTTAGCAGCAGTTTTCTTAGCACTAAAGTGACCCCCACAAGCATGATCATGACAAAAGGAAATAATACTGGACTGGTCACTCTCAGGTATACATCTCCTAATAATCTGGTCTGGGCAATACTTAAACAAATAAGGATCATCCCAAAAATAGTGCTTAACCTCAACTAAAAATCTAAAACGATCTTGTTTACCCCAATGTTGGGGCATTCGACCAGTAACAAGATAGTTCACTATATTCGCATACCAAGGTAATTGGGTAACAAAGAACAATTGTTCATCAGGAAAGCTATCCCTTACAGGAAGGGAACCATCTGGGGAACTAACAACTAGCCTAGACAAGTGATCTGCTACAACATTTTCGGCACCCTTTTTGTCTCTAATGTCTGGAGAAAACTATTGCAACAACAGAATCCACCTAATCAATCTAGGTTTAGTATCCTTCTTAGACAAAAGATATTTTAAAGCAGCATGATCAGTATATATGATGATCTTAGAACCTAAGAGATAGGGTCTAAACTTGTCTAAGGCAAACACAATGGCTAATAGTTCTTTCTCGGTAGTGGTATAGTTCAACTGGGCATCATTCAGAGTTTTGCTAGCATAGTAAATCACATGAAGTAACTTATTTTCTCGCTGACCTAGCACAACACCAATAGCATAATCTGAAGCATCACACATGATCTCAAAGGGTAGGTTCCAGTTGGGTGCCTGGACTATGGGGGCGGTAGTGAGTAATGACTTAAGCTTCTCAAAAGCCTCTAAACAAGCATCATCAAAAACAAACTTAACATCTTTTACAAGCAAATTGCAAAGAGGTCTAGACATCAAGATAAAATCCTTAATGAAACGACGATAAAAACCAGCATGTCCTAAGAATGACCTAATATCTCTTACGGTTTTTGGAACCGGTAAAGTTTTAATAAGGTCAACTTTTGCTTTATCCACCTCTATACCCTTTGAAGATACAATATGCCCTAGAAAAATTCCTGAAAGAACCATAAAGTGACATTTCTCCCAATTAAGCACTAAATTCTTTTCCTTACACCTAGTCAAAACTAATGACAAATGATGCAAGCACTCATCTAAAGACGAACCAAACACTGAAAAATCATCCATAAAGACCTCTAAGAACCGTTCTACCATGTCAGAAAATATGCTCATCATGCAACGCTGAAAAGTCGCAGGGGAATTACATAGCCCGAAAGGCATGCGTCTATACGCAAAGGTACCAAAGGGACAGGTAAAAGTGGTTTTCTCCTGGTCTTCTGGGGCAATAACGATCTGATTATATCCAGAGTAGCCATCTAAAAAACAGTAGTGACTATGTCCAGCTAATTTCTCTAGCATCTGGTCGATGAAGGGAAGGGGAAAGTGGTCCTTCCTAGTGACCTTGTTCAATTTCCTATAGTCAATACAAACACGCCAACCCGTGATCATTCGGGTCGGGATTAACTCATTGTTATTATTCTGGACTACAGTAATACCAGATTTCTTGGGAACAACCTGAACGGGGCTGACCCACTTACTGTCTGAAATAGGATAGATAATTCCTGCATCTAATAGCTTAAGAACCTCAGTTCGAACTACTTCTTTCATATTGGGGTTTAGTCGACGTTGCATCTCCCTAGAAGGTTTGGTGTCTTCCTCTAAATATATCTGATGCATACAAACAGTAGGACTTATACCCTTAATGTCTGCTATGGTCCACCCTAAAGCTTCCTTGTTGTTTTGAATGACGGTTACTAGCCTACTTTCCTGATATATATCCAAGTCGGAAGAAACAATCACAGGTAAAGTCTCAGACGAGCCTAAAAACACATACTTCAGGGTATCTGGCAATGGTTTTAGGTCCAACTTAGGAGGCTCTTCTAAAGAAGGAACTAGGGTAGACTTAAAAACTGGTAGTGGTTCGAACTTAGGTTTCCATCCATTACTAGTATCTAACAAAGGGGTTGAATTTAACAAAGCATTCACCTCATTAATTACATTATCATCATAAAATCAATCCCAAAGTGAGCTAGGCATTTTTCTAATGGATCTTCTAACAAAGTGTTTGGTAATGACTCCTCGACTAATGTTCCTATCATGTTCACCTCTTCTATATTCGAGTCATCTAGTTCAGAAGGTAGCTTACTAATATTAAAAATATTCAGCTCAATAGTCATATTACCAAAAGACAAATTCATAATACCATTTCGACAGTTAATGATCGCATTGGATGTAGCTAAAAACGGGCGACCTAAAATCAATGGTATTTGGTTCTCTGGGTCAGGGACAGGTTGGGTATCTAGGATAACAAAATCCACTGGATAAATAAACTTGTCAACCTCTATGAGAACATCCTCGATCACACCACGAGGAATTTTAACGGACCTATAAGCTAACTGAAGTGTCATCTGGGTAGGTTTCATCTCACCAAGTCCTAGCTTAAGGTACACATGATATGGAAGTAAATCCACACTGGCTCCTAAGTCAAGCAAAGCTTTCTCAACACGGTACTTACCTATTGTACAAGCAATGGTAGGGGACCCTGGGTCTTTATACTTAGGAGTAGTGGTATTCTGAATAATAGAACTCACATGACTAGCTATGAAGGCTTTCTTCTGGACACTGAGCTTACGCTTTCGCGTACACAAGTCCTTAAGGAACTTGGCATAAGAGGGAATCTGCCTAATTGCATCTAATAATGGAAGGTTGATATTAACCTTCTTAAAAACCTCCAATATATCATTAAAGTTGGACTCCCTCTTAGTCGGAACTAGCAGCTGTGGGAATGGGGCTCTGGGAACAAAGCCGGGCTCAACATGACCCTCATTGGTCTCCTTGGAGACTCTATCAGTCTCCTCATTTTCTGGCTCAGCAGGGTGAACTACAACATGTTCACTATCAGGCATGGCAACCTTTTTGTCAACTTTCTTTCCACTCCTAAGGGTTGTGACAGCATTCACATGATTGTACGATTTGTCTCCTTTTGGGTTAGGATCAGTACGACTAGGGAACCTTCCATCTTCTCTCTCACTTATGAACTTAGCTATTTGTCCTACTTGAAGTTCTAATTTGGCAAGACTCTGGGAATTATTCTTCAATTCTTGCCTAGTTTCTTGTTGAAAGCTCATGTGGTTCTTTGTTAGCATTTCATGGTTATTTGCTAACATAGTGAGAGTATCCTCTAAGGTAGAGATCTTTTTCTCGGAAGTGTTCTGAAACTGGGTTTGACCTGAAGAGTTCTTAAAACCAAAACCTGGGGGAGGCTGAGAATTGCTAGACTGGCCTTGACTCTGGCCCTTAGACCAAGAGAAATTAGGATGGTTTCTCCAACCAGGGTTGTAGGTTTCTGAGTATGGGTCAAACCTCTGACGGTTCTCAAACCTAGCATTGTTATAGACAGCATGGGCTTGCTCTTCACTAACCTGACCTTCCCAAAATGAATTATCGGGCTCTATTCCACAACTAGAGACTTGAGAGGCTCTATTAGGTTCAACGAGGGACCTGTTTTTAGACTGGCCCATTTCCAAAGCTTCTAACCTCCTAGATAAAGCAACAAACTTAGCATCTGAACCAAAACTTGTATCTACCACATTGGTGCTGCTTCTATTGACTAAGAGTCTTTTAGGGGGTTCAATACAAGATTCCCACTGTTGGGATTTTTCAGCGATAGCTCCTAAGAAGGTAAAAGCATCATCAGCATTTTTACTAGTGAACTCACCAGCGCACATAGACTCAACCATGGCTTTGGTCGAATAGTCTAAACCATCATAAATAATTTGTACGAGTTTCATATTATCAAATCCATTGTGAGGACACTGTGATAGGAGATCATTGAATCGCTCTAAAAACCTATAAAGAGACTCTCCCTCTTGTTGCACACTAGCACTAATTTTCTGCCTAACAGATGCAGTTTTATGCTTAGGGTAGAATTTCATATAGAAAGCAGAAATAAGTTCTTGCCATGTTTCAATGGATTCAGATGGTAGGTTGTTCAGCCAGGTCTTGGATTTATCTCTCAAGGAAAAAGGAAACATTTTAAGTTTCAAGACTTCATCAGTAAGGTCTTTTATTCTAATTGTCCCACAAATTTCCTCAAAGTCCCTAATATGAAAATAAGGGTTCTCATCATCCTTTCCTAAGAATATAGGGATCATCTGAAGAATACTAGGTTTTATCTCGAAATTAGCCGTAGTGGCTGGCAATTTAATGCATGAAGCTCGGTTGGTCCTAGTTGGGAACATGTAATCTTTCAAAGTTGCCATCGCTGGCACAACAGAAGTACTAGGGGTACTTTCCTCACGAAGAGACAGATTCTCAAAACTGAAGTTTCCAAAAACAGGGCTCTCCAAAGAAGAGTCTTCGAGCTCCCTGCTTAAATCAGAAGAACTACTAGGTTTTTCGCTAATCAATCGACCTAGAGTATCTCTTTTCCAAGCCCTATTAACAAAATCGGGCATACACTAAAAAGTATTCAAAAAGAAATAAAAATCCTAACAAGAAGGTTCTAGCAATCACACAGCAGGCTGACTCGACTTTACCACAGCAAACCTAAAGATTTCTAGCAAACAACAAGCATGATGGCTCCACTTAGATTGTTTCTAGACCAGCTTCTAATCCTTCGAAAGGGAATTCGTTACAATTTAAGAAAACCCCTCTGGAATCAATCCGAGTTAAAGCAAGTTGAATCGAGGCGAGGGAATCTCAGAGGAGCTTTGATACCCAAAACCTCACTGATCCAATGCGGCGCAGTCACGCATTCAACTCGCAGAAACCATCAAGAACTTCGAGATGTGCTTAAAAGAGTAACCAATATTTTTCGAATGATTGTCCTGTTAAGATCGATACCCTATAGGTCTCTTTCTAGTCCAAATTTTAGGCTTAGGTTCGCGTTAGGTTTCGTTTTCCTAAGGCGGGCAAGAAGGGAGCGGTGATGAAATCCGAACCCTTATCTTATATGGTCCAGTCCTTGCCCTTTACTAGGAATTTAAAAACAGTCCATATTCAAGTCCTCAGCATATATTCACCTTAAGGAGTCCAGTAACCCGCTTGCAGGAGATTCGCGGGTGTTTAGAATTTTACCTCCCGTACCAGACGGGCGAAGAACCGCTGAAATCGACTCGGGACACGACTCCTATGTCGTGTGCGAACCCGAGGGGCCGAGGTGATATTGTAATCACCGTCCTTCCCTGCAAACAGTTTGTATTTAAGGATACCCTTCCGTAGGGTTTAAAAATAAAAATAAAAATGTCCCAAAATTAATGTCCAAAGTCCATAAAAAAAAACAAAAGAAAAGAAAGTTTGAAAAAAAATTACAAAAATAAAAATGTCTCTCTTTTTTTTTTCTCTCTTTTTATCAAAAAATAAAAAAAAATTCTTCTTCTTTCGTTCCTATAGCTTTGCTTTTAGCTCCCAAACTTTAAGTAAATCACCACAAGCTTTGGCAAAATTGTCTTTCGCTCCAATCTTCAAAAATCTGCAAGGAAACAAGAAAAACCCAAAAAACATAAAGAAGAACAAAAATAATAAAAAAAAACTAAAAAAAAAATGCTAACTAAACACAGGTCCCCGTCGGCGGCGCCAAAAATTTGATGGTTTTTCAAATATTGATTGTAGTAGTGGTAAAAACTGGGTCTTTTCAGACTTGTGAAGAAAACAATTTTTATAGATTTAAATTAAACAGGAAACTAAATAAAATAATTCAAAGTTTTGGAGAAAAATACCAAGACTAGGATTCCACCATTGACCAAATAAATAGTAAACTCTAAATAATATTCATGCAATTTTATCTTTAAAAATAATGCTAATATTTGCCTCAAGTATATTCTTGAAGTAATAGTTGTAATCAAAGAGTATAAAACATCAAAAGTATTTAAAACCCAGCATGCTTCATCAAATTAATTCACAACTATTCAATAAGAACTAATATTTCAATTCAATCCCATGCAAATAATCAAATAATAATATTGCAAATAAATAATAAAATTAGAATTATACCAATTAATGTGGAACAATGGCTTCCTCCGTCGCCTTGGCTAATGGGTTTAGCTCTTCATGGTAAAAACACACACAAAATAATCACTCGTGGCTGAATAGGTGTTTTTATTGAAGAAATAAGATGAAACAGAAATTCGCAACGCTGTAGAAGTGTTACAACGTCGCTGTTACAAAACAGATGATGCTGTTTATATACGATAATAATGATATGCTGTAGATAAACGACTGTTTGATTTCGCTGTAAGCACTGTGGAAAAACGACTGACTCTGCGAGTCCGTTCTTCCTTCTTCGTCTTCCTCCTCGAGCAGCAGCAGCAGGTATGATTTATGTTCTTCGTTTCGGCTCTGAACTCTCTCCTAATTCTCTCCTCAGGGTTTCTAACCCTTCTATGACAAAAACCCAACTATATATAGCCTTCAGATTCCCTAGAAACTCGATCAAATTCGAGGATAAGTCTCTTATTCTTCACGTGCAGTTTTAACAATAATTCCATCTGTCGATCTTTGTATGCGTCTGTTAGCTATTCTATTGCTCCCAAAATCTTGAACTCAACTGTTTTGAAGTATATCCCACGCAAGAATCTCTCCCAAATCTTTCAAACCAATTCAAAACCCTAAACAGGGACCGTGTGCACTGTCTTGACTTTGTGTGGATTTTTTGACTTATCCAGCCCAATTAGATGGGTCTAATCGCTTCTAACAGGTCCCTTATGTCTTGTAGAGTCCGTGGGTACCAAATTTGCCCATTGAATCGCCTGCTAGGTCGCTCAAATCCTTGATCCAAAACTGTTGACGCTGCTGCCTTTTTTCCCGTCAAAATCCAGTTTTGAAACTTTGAAGATGACCTCCCCCTATCCAGTTCCGGTCTCCCTTTAGCAGATGCCTGGAAATGGGTCACCCCTTAGTAATTAGGTTACCCCTTATCCAAAATGAGAGTCCGTATAGTAATTTTCTCCCACGGGCGCAAAAACCATTTTTTAGCCAATTTCGCCGCAAAAGCTTTATTCTTCCAAAAACACCTACAAATACATAAAATAACCGAATAAGTACAATATCGAGTACTAACAATATATACAAATGAGCTATATTAGACACATAAATGCGTCTATCACTTACGTCTCTGATCCCAGCAGGATACTACGCACTTGATTCCCTTAGCTGATCTCACCCACAACTAAGAGTTGCTACGACCCAAAGTCGAAGATTTTAATAAACAAATCTGTATCACACAGAAAAGTCTACAAAATAGATAAATATGTCTCCCACAGATAAAACTACAAGTTTTTGTTCCGTATTTTGATAAATAAAGGTGAACAAGACCTAATTGATAACCCGGACTTATATTCCCGAAGAACAGCCTAGTATTATCAATCACCTCACAATAATCTAAATCGACGCGACAAAAGAAGATATTGTGGAATCACAAACGATGAGACGAAGATGTTTGTGACTACTTTTCTATCTTGCCTATCGGAGATAAAGATCTCAAGCCAATCGTTACGATTGTACTCAACACGATAGAATCAGCAGTATCAGATCACACAACTACGAGAAAGTAGTATCGGTCTGGCTTCACAATCCCAATGAATTCTTTAAGGTTAAAGGAGAATCGACTCTAGCTAATACAACTAGTATCACACGGAAGGTGTGGGGATTAGGTTTCCCAGTTGCTAGAGTTCTCCCTTATATAGTTTTTCAAATCAGGGTTTGCAATCAATGTTAGCTTGGTAACAAAGCATTCAATATTCACCGTCAGATGAAAACCTGATTAGACTCAAGCTAATATATTTCAACCGTTAGATCGAAAACTTAGCTTGTTACACACAAATGAAATGTACTATTTTGGGTTCATGTAACCGTACCCAAACATGAACATTTGTTGGTTCAACAGGAGTTAACCAAATGGTTAGCCATATGAGCACTTTCATATCAACCATGTTCTTCTTCACCATAACTAGTTCAAATGACTCAAATGAACTAGTTAGAGAGTTGTTCAATTGTAAGGAAATCTTATGTAACTACACAAGACACAATCGAAGCAAAAACGATTTGATTCACTCGAATCGGTTCATGAACTATATACCCATAGTTTGCATTTAGCATTCCTTAGTTAATATGATTAAGTTCACAAACAATCGTTTTTAGATATAACCAACTCAAGTTCGCAAACTTAGTTCGCGTACTTAAGTTCCCGGAAGGAGTTCAAAAACTCTAGCAGATATTCTCGGATCGAGAACTTCCACCAGTTCGCGGACTTAGCTCACGCCACTATTCCGGTTCTCTTGATCAACAAAGTTCGCAAACCTCAAGGAAAAAACACTTATACATATATGTGTTACCACACAATGCTTATATCCATCATTGTTTATATAATCTAAACCCTCATTTCAATCATTGAAACATTCTCAGAGGACGTCATATAGTTGTTATTCACAAACCATTTTTCGTCAGAGCAATTTTCAAAGTGATTGAAACATAACATGACTTTCGTCACTAGGTAAAGATGAACTTGGCCAAAGCAAAAGCTTACCAACACCTATTTCGAGAAATAGATAGGCGAGATAAACTCGGCTCGAAATAGAAAATGTGTATAATCAAAGTCTATATAGAAAAACGACTTTTGTCTCAGAATAGGAGATAGTGTGGACAGACTTTTGAGTGATAGATAAGTTCAAGTCTCCACATACCTTTTAGTCGATGAAGATCCACCAGTTCCTTGAGTAGTCCTTCGTCTTGGATGATGATTTCCATGGAGTTCTTGAGCTCAACTACACTTTCTATCCTAGTCCAAGATTTAGCTATAATAGACTAGAAATCAAGACTAATAGTTTTGATCGCTAACATTGACAAACATGCTTGAGATAGCAACGCATGCGAGTTCGACCGAGAAATGCTCTAACAATCTCCTCCTTTATTAATTTTAGTGACAAAACTATCAATACATATGGAATACAAAAATAAATGAAATAACTTTTGTATCTCCTATTCCACATGCCTAATCTTCAACATTACTCGAAATCTTCGTCACTTCCAAGTACTCCAATGATCCCAAAGGTTGTAAGTTCAGCATCATCGTTGTTTAAAATCCGTAGCTATAACAACGAGAATACAAGAGTTCTCAATCATTGTTATACAGTGTCATAGTATCATTATATAGTATCAAAATTCAATTGCATCACAACTTCGACAACAATACTATGGTGATATGCATCACTCCCCCTTAGTCAATACTCCATCTCACATGGAAACCACTCCCCCTTACATAATGATCCGAAAACCATATGTATTTGTAGTGTGAACTACATATTAATTCTTCCCCTTTTTGTTAATAAAATTGGCAAAGGTACGAAAACGGGATCCTAATGAAATTTCGAAAGAGACATTTCATGACCAAAAGAAAGCACATATCATCTTATTTAGATGCAATCATATAGCCGCTAAATGCATTCATCAAGGAGTTTATAAAGATACAAGATAACCCCTATAATATTTCACAGCCGCACTCCCCACAAAGATTTGGCAATTAAGCATAAGTTCAAATAAGAACTTTCCCCCATAATATGTCATTCTCGAAAGAATAACAAGAGCGACCTTAATTTCAAAAGAAAAGAAGGATTTCTTTGGACACAACACACTAAAATAGAACCTGACAAAAAATCAACCTACTGAAACAAATACAGAATTGAAGTAAACACTTACTGGAGTTCCAAACTCAATTGCCCAAAAGATCGAGATAATCACAGGGTCAAGAGTTACGGAAACAACTAATGAACCAAAACAACACCAATAGACTGCCGAAAGTGTTGAAATGTAGCAGCGTCTAATGGTTTGGTGAGAATATCAGCCAACTGTTGTTCGGAATGCACAAATTCCATATTGATGATACCATTTTCATACATATCTCGAATAAAATGGTACCTTATATCAATGTGCTTTGTTCTTGAGTGCTCAACATAATTCTCAGTGATTCGAATCGCGCTAGAGTTATCACAAAAGATCTTCATTATTCCAGTATCAATTCCATAATCAGCCAGCATTTGTTTCATCCATAGAAGTTGAGCAAAGCACGACCCAACAACAATATACTCTGTTTCGCATGTTGACAGAGATTGTGAATTTTGTTTTTTGCTATGCCAAGCCACAAGATTCAGTCCTACATAGTAGAATCCCCCTGATGTACTTTTTCTGTCTTCTACACATCCTGCCCAATCAACATCTGAATAAGCAGAAAGGTCAGTGTTAGTATCAACAGTGTAGGATAGACCATACCTGACTGTGTGATTGACATATCGTATGATCCTTTTTGCAGCTGCAAGATGAGATTCCTTTGGATTAGCCTGAAATATAGCACAACAACCACCACTAAAAGAAATATCATGTCTAGTGGTTGTAAGATATAAAAGTCTACCAATAATAGATCGGTATAACTTTTGATCCACTTTTACTCCTTTCTCATCTCTGTGCAGTTTACCAGTAGTGGGCATAGGTGTCAGTTTTGGAGTTGACTTATCCAGACCGAATCTTGAAACAAGATCCTTTGCATATTTTTCTTGAGATAATTAAATTCCATCCTTATGTTGTTGAATTTGTAATCCTAAAAAGAACTTTAATTCACCAACATTGCTCATTTCAAATTCTTTAGCAAGTGAAACTTGGAAATCCTTTGCAAGTTTCTCAGAAGTTGAGCCATAGATGATATCATCTACATAAACTTGAGCAATGATAACATCTTTCCCATTCCATTTGGTAAACAAGGTTTTATCAGCTCCGCCTCTTGAAAAACCTTTCCTAATAAGAGAAGTGGTAAATTTTTCAAACCAGGCTCTAGGTGCGTGTTTTAACCCATATAATGCCTTTTGAGCTTAAGAACATGATCTGGGAACTCAAGGTTTTCAAATCCTTTAGGTTGAGCAACATAGACTTCCTCCTTTAGAATTCCGTTTAGGAATGCGGATTTTATATCCATTTGGAAAAGCTTAACCTTGAGAAAACAAGCATGAGCTAATAAAAGTATAATGGACTCAAGGCGTGCCACAGGTGCAAAGGTTTCGTCAAAGTTGATACCTTCAATTTTTGAATATCCTTGAGCGACAAGTCTGGTTTTATTTCTGACAATTGTGCCAAATTCATCAGACTTGTTCTTGAATATCCATTTCGTACCAACAATATTGATATTGGAGGGACAAATTACAAGTTCCCTTACGTCTTGTCTTTGAAATTGATTTAACTCTTCATGCATTTCATTCACCCAGAAGGGATCGCTAAGAGCTTCATCAATATTTCTTGGTTCTACTTGTGACAGATAACAACCAAAACTGTAGATATTTTGAAGTTGTCCTCTAGTCTTAGTTGTAGAATCTCTTCCCCTAATAATACTGTTGGGATCATGATTCCTTTGAACCCATAGGCGTCGTGGAGGGACACGTTCTTGGTCGTCAGGAGCAGCCTGATCAGTGCTCTTCTCCTCATCACTAGAAATATCAGGATCAACAACAGTTGGGATAACTTCAACTGATTCTGGTATTTCTTTGACTTTCTCAATTCTCTCTGTTGGAGGCAATTCAGCAGGAGGATTATCATGATAAAAATTACTAATATCATCGATAATAACACTAGCAGATTCCATCATGATCTGGGTTCTGAGATTAAACACTCGAAAACCACGACTATCAGAAGCATAGCCAAGGAAGATACCTTCATCACTTTTGGTATCAAATTTCCCTCTCTGTTCTCGATCTTTTAGAATGTAGCACTTACTACCAAACACTCTGAGATAGTGCAAGTTGGGATTTCTACCGTATCACAACTCATAAGGATTGTTTAGGGTTTTAGATCGTAGGTAGACACGGTTGATCAAATAACATGGTGTAAAGACATCTTCTCCCCAAAACCTTAGAGGTAAGTTTTTGTTATGGAGCATTACCCTGGCCATTTCCTGAATGTTCCTGTTTTTTTTTCTGCAACTCCATTAGCTTGAGGAGTAATGGGTGGAGAATATTGTTGAATAATTCTCAGTTCGTCACAAAATTCAAACACCTTAGTGTCCTTGAATTCAGTTCCACGGTCACTCCTAATTTTCTTTAGTTTACGACCTTGTTCGTTCTGGATTCTATTAACAATAATCTTGAATTCATCAAGGGTTTCATTCTTGTGAGACAGAAAAGCCACCGAAGTGAATTTGGTGTAATCATCTACCATAACCAAAGCATACTTCTTACCAGCAACCGTGGGTTTTTGAATTGGTCCGAAGAGATCCATATGAATTAAATCAAGTGGAGCTTTGGTGAGAATACTCGAGATGATTTATGGTGAACTTTCGTCTGTTTACCCTTTTGACAAGCACCACACACACCTTCAATCTTTGCATTGATTTCGGGAACGCCTCTAACAAGTTCTTTATTAATGATTTTAGTTAGAAGACGATAGTTGATGTGGCCAAAATGCTCATGCCAAAGATGTGTAGATTCCACCTTAGTCAACTTGCAACAATTGCTGAACTGGGTATCCAGAAGATAACAATTGTTTTTACCACGAATTCCTTGAAAAATTACTTTCCCAGTTTTGTCTACAATGTCACATCCATTTGCATTGAAGACAACTCGATGGCCTTTGTCACAAATTTGACTAATAGAAAGAAGATTTGCAGTCATACCTTTTACGTATACTACATCATGGATTTCTGGTACGCCGGGTAGTTTGATCGTCCCCTTCTTGCTTATGTAGCAAAAACTCCCATCTGCAAATGTTACTGGTCCTCCTTCATAGTCGATTGAAGAAACAAACTATGTGAGATCACCTGTCATATGTCTGCTACATCCACTGTCAAGAAACCATTGAAAGTGTGATGTTGATTTTAAAGCAAAACCTCCCATACTATTAGTACTTTCCTGTTTAGGGTTTCCTGATGGTTTTTGAAAAAGTGGGGGTCTAACAACACCACCCAATATTTCGCTTAGCAATCTGTATGGACTAACTCCGAAATACTTTGCTAGAGAATCAACTAGACAGTCACACTCAATCTAGATAAAAGTATCTCAAGGAGTTAATATCTCTCTCTTGATTTTATTTTTACTCAAGCTAAAAACAATAGCAAGTCTTTATCAAATACAAGGAATAACTTTGACGGTATCAAAGACCAATGTCCAAGTGTTAATCAATGAAATCAACAACCACAAGGTCGGATCTCTAATCGATTAAACTTTAACGCAAAGATAAACAATATAATGCGGAAAATGAAATAACACAGACACCAGAAATTTTGTTAACGAGGAAACCGCAAATGCAGAAAAACCCTGGGGGCTAGTCCAGATTGAATACACACTGTATTAAGCCGCTACAGACACTAGCTTACTCCAAGCTAACTTCGGACATGACTATAGTTGAACCCCAATCAGTCTCCCACTAATTCAAGGTACAGTTGTACTCCTACGCCTCTGATCCCAGCAGGATACTGCGCACTTGATTCCCTTAGCTGATCTCGCCCACAACCAAGAGTTTCTGCAACCCAAAATCGCAGACTTGATAATAAACAAATCTGTCTCACACAGAAAAGTCTATCAAAGGATAAATTTGTCTCCCACAGAAAAACCCTAGGTTTTTGTTCCGTCTTAAAATATAAAATCAAAGTGAACAAGAACCAATTGATATCCGGTCTTATATTCCCGAAGAACAACCTACATCAATCAATCACCTCTCAACAATCAATCTTGACTACACAAGCAGTTTGTCGAGGAATCACAAAAAGTGAGACGAAGATGTTTGTGACTTCTTTATCTTGCCTATAAGAGAACTCTCACGATCTCAAGCCAATCAAAGATTGTACTCGTACGATTGAAGATGCAAGATCAGATCACACAACTACGATAAAAGTAGTATCGGTCTGGCTTCACAATCCCAATGAAGTCTTTAAGTCGTTAACCTGGTTTTAGAGAAGAAAACCAAAGGTTAAAGGAGAATCGACTCTAGCGATCGCACTAGTATCACACAAACATGTGGGGATTGATTTTTCCCAATGCTAGATGTCTCCTATATATAGTCTTCAAATCAGGGTTTTGCCTTAGTTACAAAGCAATCAATATTCACCGTTAGATGAAAACCTGATTTAGATTCAAGCTAATATTTCTCAACCGTTAGATCAAAAACTTAGCTTGTCACACACACTTGAGATATACGTTTACTGGGTTTGTGAAAACCGTGCCCAAATTAACGTGTATGTTGGTTCAACATAGTAACCCAAAAGGTCAACCATATGAACATTTCATATTAACCTTGTTCTTCTTCACCATAACTAGTTCAATTGACTCAAATGAACTAGTTAGAGAGTTGTTCAATTGCTATGAGATCTTATGTAACTACACAAGACACAATTGAAACAAAGATGATTCGATTCGATTGAATAGGCTCATGAACTTTATATCCACGGTTTGCATACTGCATTCCTTAATAATTTAAGTTTCATGTTCAGAGCACATCTTTAGATCATAACCCACTAAAGTACGCAAACAAGTTCGCGGACTTAAGACAACCGGCAGAGTTTTCCAAACTCAGCAGAAAATCTCGGCAAGGAGACTTCCTCCAGTTCGCGGACTAAACACGCAAACGAGTTTTTGAAAAATCCCAGCAGAAATTCTCGGCAAGAGAACTTCCGTCAGTTCACGGACTGAGTTCGCAAACTGAGTTCCCGGACTTGGCAAAGCCAATTCCTCCGGTTTATCTCAATCAACAAAGTTCGCAAACTTCGGATTAAGGAATAGGACTTATGCACATATGTGTTTCCACACAATGCTTATATCCATCATTGGTTATATAGACCTAAACTCTCATTCCAACCATTGAAACATTCTTAGAGGACGTTATATAGTTGTTACACTATTTCTCGTCAAAGAGATTTTCAAAGTGATTGAAACAATATGACTTTCGTCATTAGGTGAAGATAAACCCGATCAAAGCGAAAAGATTTACCAACACATGATTTAGGCGAGATATACTCGGCTCGAAATATCAAATGTGTATGATCCAGTCTATATAGCATACGACTTTTAGTCTCATAAGAAGTAGGACTTTTGAGTGATAGATAAGTTCAAGTCTCCACATACCTTTTTATTGATGAAGTTCCACAGTTACTTGAGTAGATCTTCGTCGTTTTATGATGAATCGCCATGAAGTTCTTGAGCTCAACTACACTTTTCTATCCTAGTTCGAGACTTAGCTGTAATAGACTAGAAATCAAGACTCATAGTTTTGATCACTAACATTGACAAACATGCTTGATATAGCAACGCATGCGAGGTCGACCGAGCTATGCTCTAACAATCTCCCCCTTTGTCAATTTTAGTGACAAAACTATTAATACATATGGAATACAAAAAAGATAAACTTTAGTGGCTCATATTCCATAGTCTAATCTTCAACGTTCCTTGAAATCTTCGTCCTTCCAAGTACTCCAATGATCCCAAAGGTTGTAAGTTTAGCACCACCATTGTTGAAGATCCGTAGATATAACAATGAGAGAAATCAAGATTCTCGATCATTATTATACAGTGTCATAGTATCATTATGTAACATCAAAGTGCAATTGCATCACGACTTTAACAACAATACTATGGTGATATGTATCACTCCCCCTTAGTCAATACTCCATCTCGATCATGGAAACCACTCCTCCTTACACACTGATCCGAAAACCATATGTATTTGTAGTGTGAACTACATTATTTCTCCCCCTTTTTGTCAATAAAATTGGCAAAGGTAAAAGAACGAGATCATAATGAAATTTCCACTAGAAACATTTCATAGACTAAAAGAAAAAATACATACCAACTTAATTTAGATGCAATCATAAAGCCGAAGCTAAATGCATTCATCAAGGAGTTTTAAGATACAAGATAACCCCTATAAAATTCCACAGCCGCACACCCCGCAAGATATTACCATTAAGCACAAGTTCAAAAGAACTCTCCCCCATTCGATGTCATTCCCGAGAGAACAATAAGAGCGACCTTAATTTCGAAAGAAAAGAAGGATTTTTAATTGGACACCAAAAACCTAGGAAAATGATTTTCTATATCCAAAACTCAATCAAATTAATCACAAGTAAACCCATGATTAATTTAATTGGAATACGCAACTAAATCAAACCACAAAGTGATTAATTTAATTGATTGTGCTCAACATAAGTAAACTTACGTAGCTACGACTAAGGTAATCATACGAAGATGACTATCTTAATCGTTCACATACTCAACATAAGAAAAACCTTACGGAATATACGGTTACATCAACCAATATAACACAGTCAGTATAGCCGTTCATATACTCAACACAAGAACTTGTGGAATATATGAAAACTCAACTAGACTAATTACAAGAGAACCCATAATTAATCTAATTGGAATACAAACAACAAAACTAATCACGAAGGTAATCAATTTAATTGTCAAAAGTTTTGCTCGACAAAAGAAGACTTTCGGAGCTCAACATATAGCATATTATGGAACAACCAACAAAGACAATAAGAATAATCGACTTAGTTGTATCGTGCTCAACATAAGACACACAATGGAGCCTTCACGGTAATACAAAAAGAATGGATCAAAGAAGATGAATACCGCGGAATACATACAAGGATCTATTCTATCTTTCCATCACTATATGCATAATGACATAATAGACTTTATCCTTGTCACACAAAAGATTTTATCCTATTTTCCATCAAGTAAATGACTGCATATGCATAACTTTTGTATTTGTCAAAAGTCCATTCTTCCTTTCATCAATACGAAAATCAATTCATGAACGACTTTACTTTTGATAACATATGGGACCTTCAAGTTCACGGACGCAAACAATACATATCCCATAAAAATATTGCAATATCACAAAATCATAAAGATTAATACTGCAATAACAATCTTTGCCCTTAGAAGGTAGAATCAATATTTTTCGCACGTATTTATACCAAGAGTGGTTACCAAAAGCGTATAAAAAGATTTCCTTAATAAAGAAGAACATACAAAGTCATTGACGACTATGCACCATAGTTCACATGAGATTATTGTGAACACTCAAGAATATATAGCAATGTGAACTACTACCCATTCTCGAACTTCCTTCTTTGTTATTCACCAACATCACTCTTGTAACAGCCACAAAATAGCTTAGAATAGGATTTCTCCAAGAATCTCAGTGCCCAAGTCCAAGAGAATATAACAAGTGCAAAAAAATGGAGCAAACACTAAAAAACAAGAAACAGGACAAAGACAAATATTAACTCATCCAAATTCAACAATTCTCATCTCCATTTTGAAGGGAATTCAATAAGGAAGAGAATGCAAAAAGAATGAGGTGAATCCGAGTTCATATGAAGAAGTTACGGCTAAAACAAGTTTACCGAATATCGACGTCAAGTATGCATACGGGTTTGCGAACTTAAACCCCTGGATTTTGATTTTGAATGCTGTTATGCATACTTGGTATGTGTACCATGTAGTCCAAACATCCCGAACTATTATTTTCAAACCTAAACATTTAAGAACCTTAAACACAGATCAAGTTAGGTATAAATGAACGATAATCAAGATTATTATAAGTATTCTAAGCAAATAAAAGTACAAATCTTGCTCAAGTTTATAGACATACCTTTTTAGATGAATCCAATCGAATTCTACCGCCTTACCGAACATAATCTGTGTGCCCCAATTCTTGTGCTTCCCTCACCGTATACAAAGCAAGGCATTCCTTGGTGAGGATGCACTTCCAACACAATCAAGTTGCGTTGGGGTGAACAAGGTCTTGCTCACCACAAGTGACCTTTGGATTATCATGAAGGAGATCGCTTTTAGAACCTTTCACATCCAAATCCATCTTCCCAAAGCACTCTTTAAGTTCCAGCATCATGGATACTGCTTTCTCCATAGTCATGGAACTTTCTGGGAGATCATTCATTTTCACACTCAAAACATCATTGGCTTTCTTTGGTATCCACTTTTGAGTGCGTTTAGGAACGACCTAAACCTTCTTCCCATTACTCTCTTCAAGATTTTCCGGAAGAGAATTGGATTGACTATTCTTTTGCAAGTTAGTCTTTTTCCAATTGAGAGCATCGGATCTTGTCTTCGTCTTTACGAAGTTATCCTTTTGATAACCATTACGATTGTGAAAAGGCTTCGTATGACGTTTATAGGCAAATCTAGGATTATCACAGCACTGATTCCTTTGCTTAAAGGTTGGAAGTTTACAACCCGTAATGTCAAGAGTGTTAGCCTTAACATATGATCCCGGTTTAATAACTTCTTTTGACACCCAAACAAGAATATCATGAAGTTTTTCATTCCTTATACGAAAACGACATCTCCTTTCCAGGTGACCTTTGTTTCCACAATAATGACAAATATAAGGAACGTTCTTACCCGGATTCATGTGTGCTGGTTTTGGAGGTTGATATACTTTGCTCTTTTGAACCTTAACTGCCGGTGAAGTTTTTTCACTTTTGACATCAGTGGAAACATTTTGTTCAGAAGAATCACTAGCCTTGAAAATTTCTACCTCTTTGCTAATACTTGGAGCCTCTATTCCCTTATAGCCCAATCCTCGTGTATCACGATGATTTTACTTGATCCTAGCATAGTGGTTAATTTTCTTGAACTAGTATTGAACTTTTCAAGTCATCTTCCAACATCTTGATTTTGTCAAGAGCAGCAGCTAAATCAGCCTCAAGGCGTTTTTCTCGAGCGAGACAAGCACTTTCTCTGTCGTCAAAACTTGTTTGCTGGAAGTTAAACCTTGCTTCAGATTCTGCAAGTTTCTCTTCCAACAAAAAGTAATTTTGATAAATATTATCACATTCAAGTGAATTCAAACGTAGGTTTTCCTCAGAATCCTTGAGGATCGATTCGGTAGAACGATTCGAAAAATAAACACCTGCGTAACATCTTCTCAATTTCTTGTTTTCTCGACAGAGAGGAGTCAGAAGAGGTGTGACATGAGAAGTTGTAATCTTCTTCATATTCCACGAATCCAAAAACTTAACATACTCTGATACTTCCTCATCAACATCTCTATCAATATCTGAATCACCTTCATCATAAAGTTCATCCAACTGTTCTTCTAGGAGACTTTCCCAATCAACAGTTTTTACATCAAGAGAACGTTTGGATATTGACTTATATGTGACAGTTTTCTCAGGTGAATCCAAGCTTTTAGAATCATCTGGTATTTTCTGAACTGGTACGTTATTAGAGATAGACTCGTCCATAATCAGATCGCTAGAAACACAGACTTATAAGGTCTTTAACGTGTTTGCCTGCTCTGATACCAATTGAAAAAGCGGGGGTCTAACCACATCACCCAATATTTCGCTTAGCAATCTGTATGGACTAACTCCAATATACTTTTTATGAGAATCAACTAGATAGTTAGACTCAATCAATAAAAAGATATATCAAAGAGTTTATATCTAAATCTCTCGATTTGATCTTTACTCAAGCAAATGGAAATCTGCGAGTCTTTGTCAAAGAGAGATAACTTGGACAGTACCAAAGACCAATGTCCAAGGATCAATCAATATCAATCAACAACCAAAGGTTGGATTTCAAATTGAAGATCACAAACACAGAACTTGTATTATTTCAATTATATAACAAATATAATGCGGAAATAGAAATAACACAGACACCGGAAGTTTTGTTAACGAGGAAACCGCAAATGCAGAAAAACCCTGGGACCTAGTCCAGATTGAATACACATTGTATTAAGACGCTATAGACACTAGCCTACTACAAGATAACTTCGGACTGGACTATAGTTGAACCCCAATCAGTCTCCCACCGATCCAAGGTACAGTTGTACTCCTACGCCTCTGATCCCAGCAGGATACTGCGCACTTGATTCCCTTAGCTGATCTCACCCACAATTAAGAGTTGTTGCAACCCAAAATCGCAAACTTGATAATAAACAAATTTGTCTCACACAGAAAAGTTTATCAAAGGATAAATATGTCTCCCACAGAAAAACCCTAGGTTTTGTTCCGTCTTAAGATATAAAATCTAGGTGAACAGGAACCAATTGATAATCCGGTATTATATTCCCGAAGAACAGCCTAGATTAATCAATCACCTCACAACAATCCTTCTTGACTACACACAAGCGGTTTGTCAAGGAATCACAAACAGTGAGACGAAGATGTTTGTGAGTTCTTTATCTTTCCTATCGGAGAATTCTCACGATCTCAAGCCAATCAAAGATTGTACTCGTACGATAGAAGATGCAAGATCAGATCACACAACTACGATAAAAGTAGTATCGGTCTGGCTACACAATCCCAATGAAGTCTTTAAGTCGTTAACCTGGTTTTAGAGAAGAAAACCAAAGGTTAAAGGAGAATCGACTCTAGCGAGCGCACTAGTATCACACAGACGTGTGGGGATTAGTTTTGCACAATGCTAGATGTCTCCTTTATATAACCTTCAAATCAGGGTTTTGCTTTATTTAAAAAGCAATCCATATTCACCGTTAGATGAAAACCTGATTTAGATTCAAGCTAATATTTCTCAGCCGTTAGATCGAAAACTTAGCTTGTCACACACACTTGGGTAGACGTTTACCGGGTTTGTGAAAACCATGCCCAAACGTGTACGTGTATGTTGGTTCAACATAGTAACCCAAAAGGTTAACCATATGACCATTTCATATTAACCTAGTTCTTCTTCACCGTTACTAGTGCAATTGACTCAAATGAACTAGTTAGAGAGTTTTTCAATTGCTATGAGATCTTATGTAACTACACAAGACACAATTGTAACAAAGATGATTCGATTCGATGAATCGGCTCATGAACTTTATAGCCACGGTTTGCATAAAGCATTCCTTAATAATTTAAGTTTCATGTTCAGAGCACATCTTTAGATCATAACCACTTAAGCTCACAAACAAGTTCGTGGACTTAAGGAAACCGGCAGAGTTTTCCAAACTCAGCAGAAAATCTCGGAAAAGAGACTTCCGCCAGTTCGCGGACTAAACACGAAAACGAGTTTTTGGAAAATCCCAGCAGAAATTCTCGGTAAGAGAAATTACGTCAGTTCGCGGACTGAGTTCACGGACTTGGCAAAGCCAATTCCTCCAGTTTCTCTCAATCAACAAAGTTCAAAAACTTCGGATTAACGAATACATGGTTATGTAATCTAAACTCTCATTCCAATCATTGAGATATTCTCAGAGGACGTTATATAACCGTTATTCACAGACCATTTCACGTCAGAGCAATTCTCAAAGTAATTGAAACTTTTCATGACTTTCGTCACTAGGTGAAGATAAACTTGATCAAAGCAAAACGCTTTACCAATACACGATCGAGAAAAAGATAAGTAGTGAATACTCAACTCGAAATGTCAAATGTGTATGATCCAGTCTATATAGCATACGACTTTTTGTCTCATAAGAAGTAGGAGATAGAATAGATAGACTTTTGAGTGATAGATAAGTTCAAGTCTCCATATACCTTTTTGTTGATGAAGTTCCACGGTTCCTTGTGTAGATCTTCGTCGTTGTGTGATGAATCTCCATGAAGTCCTTGAGCTCAACTACACTTTTCTATCCTAGTCCGAGACTTAGCTATAATAGACTAGAAATCAAGACTCATAGTTTTGATCACTAACATTGACAAACATGCTTGATATAGCAACACATGCGAGGTCGACCGAGCTATGCTCTAACAATCTCCCCCTTTGTCAATTTTAGTGACAAAACTATTAATGCATATGGAATACAAAAAAGATATACTTTAGTGGCTCCTATTCCATAGTCTAATCTTCAAAGTTCCTTGAAATCTTCGTCCTTCCAAGTACTCCAATGATCCCAAAGGTTGTAAGTTTAGCACCATCGTTGTTGAAGATCCGTAGCTATAACAATGAGAGAAATCAAGATTCTCGATCATTATTATACAGTGTCATAGTATCATTATGTAACATCAAAGTCCAATTGCATCACGACTTTAATAACAATACTATGGTGATATGTATCACTCCCCCTTAGTCAATACTCCATCTCGATCATGGAAACCACTCCCCCTTACACAATGATCCGAAAACCATATGTATTTGTAGTGTGAACTACATTATTTCTCCCCCTTTTCGTCAATAAAATTGGCAAAGGTAAAAGAACAGGATCATAATGAAATTTCCACAAGAGACATTTCATAGACTAAAAGAAAATAATACGTACCAACTTAATTTAGATGCAATCATAAATCCGAAGCTAAATGCATTCATCAAGGAGTTTTAAAATACAAGATAACCCCTATAAAATTCCACAGCCGCACACCCCGCAAGATATTACCATTAAGCACAAGTTCAAAAGAACTCTCCCCTATTTGATGTCATTCCCGAAAGAACAACAAGAGCGACCTTAATTTCGAAAGAAAAGAATGATTTTTTTAATTGGACATCAAAAACCATGGAAATGATTTTCTATATCTAAAACTCAATCAAATTAATCACAAGTAAACCCATGATTAATTTAATTGGAATACGCAACTAAATCAGACCATAAAAGTGATCAATTTAATTGATTTTGCTCAACATAATAAAACTCACGGAGCTACGACTAAGATAACCACACGGGGATGACTACCTTAATCGTTCAAATACTCAACATAAGGAAAACCTTACGGAATATACGAATACATCAACCAATAGAGCGTGATTAGCGTTCATATACTCAACACAAGAACTTGTGGAATATATGAAAAACTCAACTAGATTAATTACAAGAGAACCTATAATTAATTTAATTGGAATACACAACCAAACTAATCACTGAAGCAATCAATTTAATTGTCAAAAGATTTTGCTCGACAAAAGAAGACTTTCGGAGAAAACAACTAAATTACCAATCAAGATGATTAATTTAGTTCAAGAATGCTCAACATATAGCATCTCATAGAACAACCAACAAGGCCAATATTAATTGACATAGTTGTCAGGTGCTCAACATAAGATACACAATGAAGATCAATGTCGTGGATAACATAACAAAATGGATCAATGAAGATCAATGTCGTGGATAACATACAAGGATCTATTCTATTTTCCATCACTATTTGCATAACGACATAGTAGACTTTATCCTTGTCAAACAAAAGATTTCATCCTATTTTCCATCAAATAAATGACTGCATATGCGTAACTTTTGTAATTGTCAAAAATCCATTCGTCCTTTCATCAATACGAATTATCAATTTATGAACGACTTTATTTTTGACACAATAAGGGACCTTCAAATTCACGGACGCAAACAATACATATCCCATAAAAATATTG
The DNA here is from genome assembly GCF_003573695.1 of Papaver somniferum. Classification (NCBI taxonomy): domain Eukaryota; kingdom Viridiplantae; phylum Streptophyta; class Magnoliopsida; order Ranunculales; family Papaveraceae; genus Papaver; species Papaver somniferum. Next base: position 207,343,612 of record NC_039362.1, read on the forward strand.
CAATACTTCAAAACATATTAATACTACAATAACAATCTTTGCCCTTAGAAGGTAGAATCAATATTTTTCGCACGGATTTATATCAAGAGTGGTTACCAAAAGCATATAAAAAGATTTCCTTAACAAAGAAGAACATACAAATTCATTGAAGACTATGCACCATAGTTCACATGAGATGATTGTGAACACTCAAGAATATATAGAAATGTGAACTACTATCCATTCTCGAACTTCCTTCTTTGTGATTCACCAACATCACTCTTGTAACAGCCACAAAATAGCTTAGAATGGGATTTCTCCAAGAATCCCAGTGCCCAAGTCCAAGAGAATAGAACAAGTGCAACGAAACGGAGAAAACACTAAAAAACAAGAGACAGGACAAAGACCAAAATTAACTCATCCAAATTCAACAATTCTCATCTCCATTTTGAAGGGAATTCAATAAGGAAGAGAATGCAAAATGAATGAGGTAAATCCGAGTTCAGACGAAGAAGTTACGGCCAAAGAAAGTTTACCGAATATCGACGTCAAGTATGCATACGGGTTTGCGAACTTAAACCTCTGCATTTTGATTTTGAATGCTGTTATGCATACTTGGTATGTGTACCATGTAGTCCAAACATCCCGAACTATTATTTTCAAACCTAAACATTTAAGAACCTTAAACACAGATCAAGTTAGGTAGAAATGAACGATAAGCAAGATTATTATAAGTATTCTAAGAAAATAAAAGTACAAATCTTGCTCAAGTTTATAGACATACCTTTTTAGATGAATCCAATCGAATTCTACCGCCTTACCGAACATAATCTGTATGTCCCAATTCTTGTGCTTCCCTCACCGTATACATAATAGGACATTCCTTGGTGAGGATGCACTTACAACACAATCAAGTTGCGTTGGGGTGAACAATGTCTTGCTCACCACAAGTGACCTTTGGATTATCATGAAAGAGATTGCTTTTAGAACCTTTCACATCCAATTCCATTTTTCCAAAAAAATTGTTAAGTTCCAACATCATGGATACTACCTTCTCCATAGTCATGGAATTTTCTGGAAGATCATTCCTTTTCACACTCAAAGCATCATTGGCTTTCTTTGGTACCCACTTCTGAGTGCGTTTAGGAACAACCAGAACCTTCTTCCCATTACTCTCTTCAAGATTTCTCGAAAGAGAATTGGATTGACTATTCTTTTGCAAGTTAGTCTTTCTCCAATTTGGAGCATCAGATCTTGTCTTCGTATTTACAAAGTTATTCTTTCGATAATCATTACAATTGTGAAAAGACTTCGTATGACGTTTATAGGGAAATCTCGGATTATCACATCACTGATTCCTTTGCCTAAAGGTTGGACGTTTACAACCTGTAATGTCAAGAGTGTTAGCTGTAACATATGATCCCGGTTCAATAACTTCTTTTGACATCCAAACAAGAATATCATGAAGTTTTTAATGCCTTATACGAAAACGACATCTCCTTTCCAGGTGACCTTTGTTTCCACAATAATGACAAATATAAGGAACGTTCTTACCCGGATTCATGTGTGCTGGTTTTGGAGGTTGATATACTTTGATCTTTTGAACCTTAACAGCCGGAAGGTATTTCACTTTTGCCATCAGTGGAAACCTTTTGTTGAGAAGAATCACTAGCCTTGAAAATTTTTACCTCTTTGCTAATACTTGGAGCATCTATTCCCTTATAGCCCAATCCTCGTGTATAACGATGATTTTTACTTGCTCCTAGCATAGTGGTTAATTTGCTTGAACTAGTATTGAACTTTTTCAAGTCATCTTCCTACATCTTGATTTTATCAAGAGAAGCAGCTAAATCAGCTTCAAGGCGTTTTTCTCGAGCGAGATAAGCGCTTTCTCTGTCATCAAAACTTGTTTGCTGAGAGTTAAACCTTGCTTCAGATTCGGCAAGTTTCTCTTCCAACAAAAAGTACTTTTGATAAAGATTATCACATTCAAGTGATTTCATACGTAGGTTTTCCTCAGAATCCTTGAGGATCGATTCGCAAGAACGATTCAAAAAATAAACACCTGCGTAACATCTTCTCAATTTCTTGTTTTCTCGACAGAGAGGAGTCAGAAGAGGTGAGACATGAGAAGTTGTAATCTTCTTCATCTTCCACGAATCCAAAAACTTAACATACTCTGAGACTTCCTCATCAACATCTTTATCAATATCTGAATCACCTTCATCAGAAAGTTCATCCAACTGTTCTTCTAGGAGAGTTTCCCAATCAACAGTTTTTACATCAAGAGAATGCTTAGATATTGACTTAGATGTGACAGTTCTCTCAGGTGAATCCAAGCTTTTAAAATCATCTGGTAATTTCTGAACTGGTACGTTATTAGAGATAGACTCTTCCATAATCAGATCGCTACAAACACAAACTTGTAAGGTCTTTAATGTGTTTTCTTGCTCTGATACCAATTGAAAAAGCGGGGATCTAACAACACCACCCAATATTTCTCTTAGCAATTTGTATGGACTAACTCCAAAATAATATGGTAGAGAATCAACTAGACAGTCAGACTCAATCTAGATAAAAGTATCTCAAGGAGTTAATATCTCTCTTTTGATTTGATTTTTACTCAAGATAAAAACAATAGCGAGTCTTTATCAAATACAAGGAATAACTTGGACGGTATCAAAGACCAATGTCCAAGTGTTAATCAATGAAATCAACAACCACAAGGTCGGATCTCTAATCAATTAAACTTTAACGCACAACCTGTATTATTTCAATTATAAAGATAAACAATATAATGCGGAAAATGAAATAACACAAACACCAGAAATTTTGTTAACGAGGAAACCGCAAATGAAAAAAGACCCCGGGACCTAGTCCAGATTGAATACACACTATATTAAGCCGCTACAGACACTAGCCTACTCCAAGCTAACTTCGGACTGGACTATAGTTGAACCCCAATCAGTCTCCCACTAATTCAAGGTACAGTTGTACTCCTACGCCTCTGATCCCAGCAGGATACTGCGCACTTGATTCCCTTAGCTGATCTCACCCACAACCAAGAGTTGCTGCAACCCAAAATCGCAGACTTGATAATAAACAAATCTGTCTCACACAGAAAATTCTATCAAAGGATAAATCTGTCTCCCACAGAAAAACCCTAGGTTTTTGTTCCGTCTTAAGATATAAAATCAAGGTGAACAAGAACCAATTGATAATCCGGTCTTATATTCCCGAAGAACAACCTACATCAATCAATCACCTCTCAACAATCCATCTTGACGACACAAGCGGTTTTTCGAGGAATCACAAAAAGTGAGACGAAGATGTTTGTGACTTCTTTATCTTGCCTATCAGAGAACTCTCACGATCTCAAGCCAATCAAAGATTGTACTCGTACGATTGAAGATGCAAGATCAGATCACACAACTACGATAAAAGTAGTATCGGTCTGGCTTCACAATCCCAATGAAGTCTTTAAGTCGGTAACCTGGTTTTAGAGAAGAAAACCAAAGGTTAAAGGAGAATCGACTCTAGCGAGCGCACTAGTACCACAGAGTCATGTGGGAATTCGTTTTTCCCAATGCTAGATGTCTCCTATATATAGTCTTCAAATCAGGGTTTTGCCTTAGTTACAAAGCAATCAATATTCACCGTTAGATGAAAACCTGATTTAGATTCAAGCTAATATTTCTCAACCGCTAGATCGAAAACTTAGCTTGTCACGCACACTTGAGATATACGTTTACTGGGTTTGTGAAAACCTTGCCCAAATTAACGTGTACGTGTAAGTTGGTTCAACATAGTAACCCAAAAGGTCAACCATATGAGCATTTCATATTAACCTTGTTCTTCTTCACCATAACTAGTTCAATTGACTCAAATGAACTAGTTAGAGAGTTTTTCAATTTCTATGAGATCTTATGTAACTACACAAGACACAATTGTAACAAAGATGATTCGATTCGATGAATCGGCTCATGAACTTTATAGCCACGGTTTGCATAAAGCATTCCTTAGTAATTTAAGTTTCATGTTCAGAGCACATCTTTAGATCATAACCCACTCAAGTACGCAAACAAGTTCGCGGACTTAAGACAACCGGCAGAGTTTTCCAAACTCAGCAGAAAATCTCGGCAAGGAGACTTCCGCCAGTTCGCGGACTAAACACGCAAACGAGTTTTTGAAAAATCCCAGCAGAAATTCTCGGCAAGAGAACTTCCGTCATTTCACAGACTGAGTTCGCAAACTGAGTTCCCGGACTTGGCAAAGCCAATTCCTCCGGTTTCTCTCAATCAACAAAGTTCGCAAACTTCGGATTAAGGAATAGGACTTATGCACATATGTGTTTCCACACAATGCTTATATCCATCATTGGTTATATAGACCTAAAATCTCATTCCAACCATTGAAACATTCTCAGAGGACGTTATATAGTTGTTACACTATTTCTCGTCAAAGCGATTTTCAAAGTGATTGAAATAATATGACTTTCGTCATTAGGTGAAGATAAACCCGATCAAAGCGAAACGCTTTACCAACACATAATTTAGGCGAGATATACTCGGCTCGAAATATCAAATGTGTATGATCCAGTCTATATAGCATACGAATTTTTGTCTCATAAGAAGTAGGACTTTTGAGTGATAGATAAGTTCAAGTCTCCACATACTTTTTTGTTGATGAAGTTCCACAGTCACTTGAGTAGATCTTCGTCGTTGTATGATTAATCTCCATGAAGTCCTTGAGCTCAACTACACTTTTCTATCCTAGTCCGAGATTTAGATATAATAGACTAGAAATCAAGACTCATAGTTTTGATCACTAACATTGACAAACATGCTTGATATAGCAACGCATGCGAGTTCGACTAAGCTATGCTCTAACAGTTTTGTACGTCCTTTTAGAGAAGCACTAAGTTGTTTAGTTTTCGTGTGAAGATTACTTGCAACTTTCAGGCTCTTTTGGAAGGACATACAAGTATGTTGAAAGTGACTAGAGGAATCACAAAACAAACATGGGCCAACACTTTTAAATTCGTTAGAAAAGTTTTGAGTCATATCAGTTTTCACAACATGCGAACGTTGTTTATTATCTGACTTACGACTGTTCTTCAGAGAGGAAAAACTGGAGTTATTCACACCCATCAAAGGGATTTTGACAGATTTCAAATCCTTAAGCATTGCAATTTCTGCTATGAGATCAGAGTTGATCCTAATTTGTTCAACCAATTTTTATGGAGAATAACCAGTTTATTAGAACTTCTTCTACGATTGGTTTTTAATCCTGGTGAAGCGTTTCTAGAGACTTTACTGTCCATAGAGTCAGATCGCTACAAACACAGACTTGTGAGGTCTTGAACGTGTTTGCCTGCTCTGATACCAATTAAAAAAGCGGGAGTACAACAACCACACCCAATATTTCGCTTAGGAATCTGTATGGACAAAATCCACTATACTTTCAAGAGAATCAATAAGACTCAATCTTAATAAAGTATATCAAAGAGTTATATCTCTCTTTCTTGATTCAATTCTTACTCAAGCAAATAAAAATCCGCGAGTCTAATTGAATACAAGAGAAATCACTTGAACGGTACCAAAGACCAATGTTCAAGGTTCAATCAATTTCAATCAACAACCAAAGGTCGGATTTCCAATTGATTGATTCAAACGCACAACCTGTGATATTTCAATTATATAACAAAATATAATGCGGAATAGAAATAAAACAGACACCAAAATTTTGTTAACGAGGAAACCGCAAATGCAGAAAAACCCCGGGACCTAGTCCAGATTGAACACCACACTGTATTAAGCCGCTACAGACACTAGCCTACTACAAACTAACTTCGGTCTGGAATGTAGTTGAACCCCAATCAATCTCACACTGATTCAAGGTACATTTGTGCTCCTTACGTCTCTGATCCCAGCAGGATACTACGCACTTGATTCCCTTAGCTGATCTCACCCACAACTAAGAGTTGCTACGACCAAAGTCGAAGACTTTAATAAACAAATATGTAGCACACAAAAAAGTCTACAAAATAGATAAATCTGTCTCTCACAGATAAACCTACAAGTTTTTGTTCCGTCTTTTGATAAATCAAGGTGAACATGAACTAATTGATAACCCAGACTTATATTCCCGAAGAACAGCTTAGTACTATCAATCACCTCACAATAATCTTAATCGACGTGACAAAAGAAGATACTGTAGAATCACAAACGATGAGACGAAGATGTTTGTGACTACTTTTCTATCTTACCTATCAGAGATAAAGATCTCAAGCCAATCTTTACGATTGTACTCAACACGATAGAATCAGCAAGATCAGATCACACAACTACGAGAAAGTAGTATCGGTCTGGCTTCACAATCCCTATGAAGTCTTTAAGTCGTTAACTTGGTTTAAGAAGAAAACCTATGGTTAAAGGAGAATCGACTCTAGCTAATACAACAAGTATCACGCGGAAGGTGTGGGTATTAGGTTTCCCAGCTGTTAGAGTTCTCCCTTATATAGTCTTTCAAATCAGGGTTTGCAATTAATGTTAGCTTGGTAACAAAGCATTCAATATTCACCGTTAGATGAAAACCTGATTAGATTCAAGCTAATATCTTTCAACCGTTAGATCGAAAACTTAGCTTGTTACACACAAATGAAATGTACTATTTTGGGTTTGTGTAACCTTACCCAAACATGAACATTTGTTAATTCAACAGGAGTTAACCAAATGGTTAGCCATATGAGCACTTTCATATCAACCATGTTCTTCTTCACCATAACTATTTTAAATGACTCAAATGAACTAGTTAGAGAGTTGTTCAATTGCAAGGAAATCTTATGTAACTACACAAGACACAATTGAAGCAAAAACGATTTGATTCTCTCGAATCGGTTCATGAACTATATAGCCACGGTTTGCATTTAGCATTCCTTATTTAATATGAATAAGTTCACAAACAATCGTTTTTAAATATAACCAACTCAAGTTCGCAAACTTAGTTCGCGGACTTAAGTTCCCGGAAGGAGTTCACAAACTCCAGCAGATATTCTCGGGTCGAGAACTTCCGCCATTTCACGGACTGAGTTCGCGGACTTAGCTCACGCCACTATTCCGGTTCTCTTGATCAATAAAGTTCGCAAACTTCGGTTAAAGGAAAAATGACTTATACATATATGTGTTACCACACAATGCTTATATCCATCATTGGTTATATAATCTAAACTCTCATTTCAATCATTGAAACATTCTCAGAGGACGTTATATAGTTGTTATTCACAAACCATTTTTCGTCAGAGCAATTTTCAAAGTGATTGAAACATAACATGAGTTTCGTCACTAGGTAAAGATGAACTTGGCCAAAGCAAAAGCTTACCAACACAAATTTCGAAAAATAGATAGGCGAGATAAACTCGGCTCGAAATAGCAAATGTGTATAATCAAAGTCTATATAACAAAACGACTTTTTTCTCAGAATAGAGATAGAGTAGATAGAATTTTGAGTGATAGATAAGTTCAAGTCTCCACATACCTTTTAGTCGATGAAGATCCACCAGTTCCTTGAGTAATCCTTCGTCTTGTATGATGATTTCCATGGAGTTCTTGAGCTCAACTTCACTTTCTATCCTAGTCCAAGACTTAGCTATAGTAGACTAGAAATCAAAACTTATAGTTTTGATCACTAACATTGACAAACATGCTTGAGATAGCAACGCATGCGAGTTCGACCGAGCAATGTTCTAACACTAATCCATAAAATGAGAAACAAAAAGGGTAAGAAAAGTCTGATGGGTATTAAGATTGATATGTCAAAGGCATTTGATAGGGTAGAGTGGTCTTTGTTAATCTAAATCATGAAAAATATAGGTTTTAGTGACAAATGGTGTAACTTAATCCATGAATGTATTTATACTACAACCCTAGCTGTTTTATTTAATGGTTCTCCTACTAGTTTCTTCAAACCCTCTACAGGATTGAGACAGGGAGACCCAATGTCTCCTTATATGTTCTTATTTTGTATGGAAGCCCTCTCGAGGACCATCATGAATGCAGAACTCTCAGGGAAATTAAAAGGCATTAAAATCTCGACAAATTCCCCTGTTGTTAGTCATTTACTTTTTGCTGATGAAGGTCTCATTTTATGTGATGCTAATGCCACAACTAGTCAAAATTTAGTCAAGTTTTTCACTGACTTTGGTACAGCTTCAGGACAAATGATTAATCTGAGTAAGTCTGGGTTTTCTTTAGCACCAAAACTTCTCCTAGCATAAGGAAACAGGTCACCAATGTTCTAGAGGTTCAAGCAATTTCTATTAATGATAATTACTTAGGCTCTCCTCTTTTTACTAACAGATCCAAAGTTAAATGTTTTGAGCCAATGATTGACAAAATAAGACTGCTGAGTTGGAATAAGGAGAACCTTAACACTGCTGGTAGGTGGTCATATTTTTTTATTTTTTTTATTTTAAACCCGCTACACAGCTGCTCATAATATACCTGCAAACCTACAATAGACCCGCTCAACAGCTGGTCATGAATTGCAAGAAAATTCCTGAAAAAGAAAAGTAAAAATTTAACCACCTCAAAAATTGATAGGCTTTCGGGATTGCCTATATGTATATAATAACCGAAATCGCACGGTGTCTAACAAGTAGACAGAGGCAAGTACGTGTCGAACCCACAGGGAGCGGTGGTAATACTCTAATCAATATCTCTAATGAATTAACCAGAAATGATTTTTGGGATTTTAGAATTGAATATAAACAAAGAAAATAAATTAAACTGACAAAACGAATCCAATGGAAGAACCGGTAACCAGGGTTTTATTGGTATCCACCACTATTTCCTTGCAAATACTGAAATGGAACATAATTATGAATATGTGTTTATTGTTCGTTATATTGACATCACCTATTATATATATTAGAGCCGCAAATATCACTGGTATATCCTAAGCATGGCATATCAAAAGACTAAATCCAAGCATGAACCATCAAATTGCATCAGCGAGAAAGTTATACGAAACTAAATATAGGTTCACAAATTCTATATGGCTTTTCTAAGCATAACCCATCAAAGTTTTTACCGAAGTATGGATCATCAAATAATAAAACACACATATTTGTAAAACTAATTCATTAAGCACATAGGTTTTTAAAACTGGTGAAGCAACAACTAATTTTTCAATCAACCAATAACCAATATTCAAGAATTAATCTATTCAAATCATGACGGTCTATTGCTATATAACCAAACCAAAATAGCCTAATACCCCAAGTGATTTCAATCCATAAACCCTAGTTACAATAATCTAGCAAGACATGACTTTCTCAAAAACCATAAACATATTAAAAGGAATTCAAAATCGAAACGGGAGAAACAAAACTGCAAACCCAATTCCTTTCAGCGGCGTACTCTCTTCTTCTCCGGCTGTCGGCTCAGTAGCCGCAGCTTCTCGCCGTTGTACGAACTCCTCTCCTCCAGTTTTTTGTTGTATCTCGAAATATATAAAACGCTGCGAAGTCCTCTAACTGGACTATAGAAGTATCTCCAAAAGCCCATTCAACCACCGGCCATTAGGCATCCTTGCCAACTTCTATTCTTTGTCCGCCTACCTAGCACTCGCCTTCACCGACTGCAGCCATCTCATCTTTTCACATCTTCCACCAGTCCGAACGGCTCAACCAATTGCAACTAATTCAATCAACAGCCAACTCCTTCCCAGACACAAACATCGGTTTTAGCCATTCCTCCATGTGACAACAGCAACTCCATCTCCTTCAAACTAACAGACCTTAAGTGAGAATTCAGGCATCATATAATCTCAAACCATAGCACTCACTCCAGCCACTTTGCATTTGAACTACAGCACCACCATCGATTCAACAACTGCTGTCACCGTCCGCGTCTGCGAAATTCGTCAGAACTCCTGTGTACAGCCCCAATATCAGTCAATATACATCTCCACTTGCTGCAAATTCAGGAGCCACCCATTCGTGTGAAGTCTTCAAGTATTTCCGCCAATAAACTCCACTGGGATATCACCCATCACAACGACCACCAGTTTGATTCACTTCTTATGTTTCTTCAATGTCCTCCCATTTCGGAGATAAAATCCATTACTACCACAGACCCCATTTGTTAACTGGTAAGTGTTTCGAAATCGAACAGTAGAGACCATCACCATTCGTCCTCGCTGGTTGCACGGCTCAGCCAACTTCTCACCGTTCTATGTAAACACCACTGCCACAAACTCCAGCTGGAAATTTGCAGAGCAACTTCAGATTGAGTAGAAGCTCAGTTCCATTGTTCACGAGCTCACTGACTTTCCATTCTGTTCTTTCCTGCATCAGTAGCAACAGTTCAACCACCGAATGCATAGCTCTCCATCTACATCTCGGCTCCATCTAACATCTGCCAACAAAACTCCATCCCAGTCGAGAACTACGAACTGCTAGTTGAACTCGGTTCCTAACTATTGCCAACTGCGGACTCCGAGCAACACCTCCATAATCCCACAGACTTCAATTAACGCCTCCTCAGTTCATGCAAAGAACTTGTCAGAAACCCATATGAAATGTTGATGATAATAAGACACGCGGTAATGGAGTAAGCCACGTCCCACTTTAGTTTTCATTTTAGTCTGTGAACAAAGTTCACAGCACTAATTCGAGTCTTCACCATCTTCTTGTTTACCCACTAGTGGATTACACGAACTTGCTTGGCAAAGACAATTTTTGCACCTTATGATCTGCTGGCGTGACATGACTTTGGTGTTGTGGCAAATGAACATTAAAGTGGTTGTCTCTTTCTGGTGCCGCGAGTGATTTTGCTCAATTTGCTGGCAAAAGCCGTTTATCTCCAACTTTAACCGTTTATTTTCGGGATGATCAAGATTCACTCGTACTTTCTACAAAAGCAGTAAAATAGTATTATTAGTCAAAAATATCGAGTCCTAACTAATATAAATATGGTATAAAATATAGCACTTACGTGCTTATCAGTAGGACAATAATGGTAAAAAATGTCACTTTTTCTTTAAGTGTCTATCAAATGAATTGCTTTAAAATACCGGTGAAAATATGTAAAACCATAACTAAACTGCAAAGAGATTTTTGGTGAGTGAAAAATGAACATGGTTTGAAAGAAAAGGGAAAAAATGGAGTATACTTAAAGAATTACGATTCTATATGCAAACCTGTTAGTGAAGGAGGGTTAGGCCTCCAAAATATGAAACATTTTAATCTTGTCATGATAGCTAAAATGGGTTGGAGACTCAAAGAAAACCCATCTTCTCTTTGTGCCACCATCTTGAAAGCTAAACATTATCCTAATTGAAACATTTTGCATGTTAATTCTAAACCTAAACATAAAGATAGCTGGATTTGGAAAGGAATCTTATCAGGTTTTGATCAGATAAAGAAAAATAGCATATGGAGAGTTGGTAATGGCGAGAATATAAACATATGGGATGATTATTGGATCCCAACTGTCAAACCTCCCCTAGCCAAGCATACTAGAGAAGCTGGAAATTTTGTGAATGTGAGTCAACTAATATCTTCTCAGAAAACTTGGGACTTAACCAAGCTAGCTGTCTGCTTTGATCAGGAGACTATCAACATCATCATGAGTATCCAGTTACCTCTCACAAGTAGGGCGAATAAACCTCAATGGAACCTAAACAATTCAGGTACCTTTTCTGTTAAATCTCTATACAACTCCTTGAATTCTATTGGCTATGACAATATGGACTGGAGCAAAATCTGGAACATGAAGGTAACCCCTGCTGTTAAAATATTTGTATGGAAGGCAGCTCATTCCATACTTCCTAATAGCATGAGAATGGCATCCATATTACCAAACATAGATACTATTTGTAAATTATCCAATAGTGGAGATGAAAGTCTTACACATCTTTTCCTGCAATGTAACTTTGTATCCCAAATTTGGATGTATTTAAACTTTGACATGCGTTATGTTGTTAATGGGACAAACAATTTTCATGACTGGCTAGATGACATATAAAACAATCAGGATGGAAATGGGAATGTTATGGAATGGTCTGCCTTCTGTAGCGTTGTCATTTGACATGTGTGGAAAGCAAGATGCAATCTTGTGTTTCAGAAACACAAACAAAATAGTGCTGAAACTACAAAATTGGTTGTCAAGTATATTAATAGTCTCTCGAATGTTAGCAGTGAAAACTATGATATGATGCAATCCCTATATTATAACCCTATGAATGACGACAAGCTAATAATAACTACAGATGATCCTGATGATGATAAGAAATTCATGTCAGTGACTATAGACATTGAAAATGATGATGGTAATCGCTACTACTACTTCTATTGTGGGTCAGACACTTCATAACTTTTCAGGTACTTCTACAGAAGCTTGGGGAGTGCACGCCGACTGCAGCACTAGAGAAGAGCTGGAACTGAAGGGAGCTGAAGTCGCTTTTCAATGGGCATCACATTGGAATGGTCACAACATAATTTTCCGAAGCGATTCTGAGCCTACTCTCAAATTGTTGGCGCAAATGTATGCGCAAGCTAGAGAATATAGATTCAAGATTAGTGAAGATTTTGGCTATAATGCAAACAATTGCATAAACTTTAAAGTGCAAGGTTTCATATTAGAAAATAGATTTGTAATAGCTCAAGCAGCTGATATCTCTACTTATTGTAACAAATTTGGTATCATCAAATATTGGACAGGGAAAAACCTTAGAACACTTTTAATCAATCTGGAAATCCAATTCCGGAATACAAATGTAATCAATTCTCTTCCTCGTAACAACGAGGCAATAGAGGTCCAAAGGAATATATGAGGTCTTTACCTCCTTTTCGGAAAAAATAAAAAAGACTGGAAAATCAAGTTGCAACTTTTTGACAAAATTTGTTAGGCGTTTAATTTCAACTGTTGAATGGAAATCATCCCCTCCTGCCTGTACTTTAAGGCAACTCTTAGTAGATAAATTTAATATTGGAGTCTTAATCTTTTAATGAAATGTTTTACTTATAAAAGCAAAAAAAAAATTTTTTAAAAAAATACAAAAATGCTTCATTTTTAGAGAACCCAAAAACGTTAAGACGGCCCTACGAGTCCTACCCACTGGGTTCCCTCTTGATGGGCTGCAAGATGGTATGTCAAAAATCATTAGTGCTTCCAACGACAATAACAAATTAAAAACACAAGTACAAGTTTTTATAACACAAGAACAAATACTTCCGAGTATGTTTCTGATTCTTTTTTTCAAAATTAAAATCCCAATCTACTTGTAACAGAGTTATATGACCCCGGATCCTTCTTCTTTTAGGGTTCAGTTTCTTTCATTTCACCCAAGTGTTGCAATTAGTGTAAAAAACATTACAATCAAACGTATGCTGCTGTATTAAAACTGAAACCTGTCACCTCTGCATTTCTAATCCAAATCCGGATTCAGTACAGTACGAAATTAATGAATTCTTGTGTCAGGCTTGTTTGACTAGACTTTCATTGATTTCTTCTTCTTCTTTCTTTTCGTTAAGATTTTAGAACTGCTGTCCATCCATAATTTCCTCACATCCCAATTATAAAATTGTGGTTGCAGAAACAAGAAGTTCAACAGTGTTATAATGGTGATTGATGTGAAATTTGGGGGTGTAAAGCTTGAATTGTCAAGCGTCAAATCAAGGTGTCAGTGATAAAGGGTAGTAAGGTGGAAGAGTAGTAAATATCTATAAAAAAGACAAAATCAGGGATATGTCAATCAAACGGGATTTTTTAGGCAGGAGGCAGAAAAATACACTCTGACACACGTGCACGATCGACAGTCTTATTTATTATATCAATCGATCGCCATTTATAACGAACAAAGAAATTATTGTTACAGTAATTTTCTCTCTGAGCCTACTACACTTGACTCTGGATCTGTATGTGACGGATCTAGGTGGTGTCTCTAGTAATTCAAATCCCCAGACTAAACCACTGTCACAGTGTCACTTACTCGATCAGAGGTCACTAACTTCTAGTTGATGTACTGTTCGAGTGCAATTCATTGATTTCCCCCCACCGTAGTTAATGTTATTAAATGCTGTTTTTTCAAATTTGTATGTAGCTGCTGCTGCTGCATAATCAGCTATTTATCTGCAATAGTGCACACACTGCAGGACGCATATATTTCCAGAGCACATCCGGTTTCATCAAAGTTATCAGTGAGTAGTAATTTAAACCCTTTCAGTTTTACCGATTAAAAAATTCTAAATTACTAATATTGTAATGATAGAAAAAAAAGTAATTTTTTTATTAAGCTTATAATGTAAAGGTTAAAGTACTTTTTTGCGTCGATAATATTCACCAAAAAGCAACAAATCACCACCCATCCAAAAACACTTCAGACAGAACAGTGTAGAAACACCATCCAAAGATTCCAAACATATATAAATAGGAACTCGGTAACCAGAAGTACTATTGAGTCATCAGGTGCTCAAAGATGTTCAGATTCAGTGATGTAAGAAAAAGGAACATTTGGCATATCGCATGCAGTTATTATATTGAATCACTCTCTAATATATTTACAAACTACTGTGCATGTAGTCTTGAATCTCTTGATTGAACTCAAGTCACCCTAGAAAATTTTCATGACTATGTGATGCACAATGGCCTACTAGCAAGTTATATGGTGGACGATTTGCATTTCACAAGTTCAATGACTATTGGTCCTGCTAGTAAAGTATTCTAAAAATGGAAATAATGGATTTTACAGTGGAATTATTGGCGTTTGTACAAGTTTTAACTTTACTCCCCAGGCTTCAAAAACGAAATTATACTCCTCCTTTCAAAGAGCCAAATTTTAAACATCATTAACAGTAAATAAGATGTAATTTCAAACCGGTGCTGCATATCTGTCAATGGTACGAGAGATTTGGAGAAACTCATTATAGCTCAAGCTATTTGCTATAGGTTCCTGGCAAGATAGCTAAAACTAGCGATGTTTTATGCTGGAAAACCATTGCATGCAGAGACAATGCCCTTTATCAATGCTAATTCATCTTTAATTCTACATTTTGGCTCGCATATTTCATTTTGGCACTATAACTAATGGATATGTGCTGTTTTTTTGATGAGGACTTTATAAAAGAAACACCATCCAAACATATATAAATGGGAACTCGGCAACCAGAAGTACTGTGAGTGGTCAGGTGCTCAAACATGTTTTTTTTTTTTTTGAATCAATGATGTAAGAAAAAGGGACATTTACAAGCCGTTATTATCGACATGCCGTTATTATGTTGAATCACTCTCTAATATATTTACAAGCTACTATGTCATGTAGGCTTGATTGAACTCAAGTCACCCTAGAAATTTTTCATGACTATGTGATGCACAGTGGCCTACTAGCAAGCTATATGGTGGACGATTTGCATTTTATTCAATGACTTATAATAACAATTCAGCAGCGGAGCATGTTACCAAGGAAGTAAGGATTAAAAATCTTTAGCATATGTCTACCAAACTGCATTAAAAAGTTTATAAAATGCTAGTATAGCTACTGATAGTTTTGATAAAAATGAATTTATAGCCCTCTTGTATTACATTTGATCTTTTCCCATTTTTTTTTTAAAAGATCTTTAATAACAATAATTGAATCCGATATTTTACCAAACATAAATTGATCGTTTTTTTAATCAGCTTTAACTTTAATTTATATTTTACCGAACATTCAACTGTTTTTTCTACACAGCATAGCATAGCAAAGCACGACAATTCCAAACTAAGCCTAAACCAAGCTCTGCTTGAAAGGAAAACATAATCTTGTCAAAGTTTAGGAACATAACAAGCTTATTTTTAGCTAATCCACAAGGCTCCTTTGATTTTGTTGAGAATTAAGATACTCATTGGCATGAGGTGAATTTTTAGTTTGTATTAGCCGTTCTTCTTATCCATATATGTCTTTGTTCATTTTTCATTCGTAATTAAGTCCTGTAGTTAACCTTTTGCCCCACCAAGAAAAAGAAGAAAACTTTGGTCTCACATGTAAATGTCCCTAGTCAACAAATTAATGAGGGTAATTAAAGAGCTATAATGATGTATCTAAAGGACTAGTTGGTTGTAGCCTATAGGCTATGTATAGCTTATAAACACCATCAGTACTGTATTCATATTCATATTCACCTACAGCCACATGCATCTTATATTTCATCCAAAATGTGGCCTAAATCCAAAATGGCCTAAATCATCAACAATCGATCAAAACTTGCAAGGTTCTCTCTAGAGAGGTTGGAAAAACAAAAGGGTATGCACTAAGCACTTGTGCTCCTTTGAAGGTAGACTACAAAAAGGACGAGGGAAAGTGAAACCTAATTAATTAAATATGGGGTTTTATATGTTTAGTAAATCTATCGACAGAGCAAGCAATCATCAATGAGGACTGTAATTCCCACCTCCATTCTTGAAGGAATAATTATACAGTAACATTATATATACAGGAAAAACAAACCAGAAAGAATGTTATATGAGTGTGCCAAATTACAAAAACAAGAGCAACGACTGTTGAGAAAACTTTTATGAATATTTTCTAATGTGAAAACGATCCTAACCATCTTCGTTTTTCTTGGAAAAGGAAGGATTGACATTCATTACTCCCTCGGTTTTAAAATGATAGGGCTTGCTTTATACGTAGTTTGTACATGAAATACACTTTATCTTTTTAAAATGGGGATAGTAATCGATTTGATTGTAAAAAAAGAATTCAAACAGGTTTATATAAGCGCCCCGGCCGGAACTTCATAAACAAAACAAGATTATTCTCCAAGAAAAAATAAAAATAAGAAAGAGACCAAACCAAGACTCGGAAAAAAAGACTCCAAGAGATTCGAACATATAGAGCAACAACTTATGTGGGTGTCAAAGAGAGCAATTCCCACCATTGAGAATATCCAGTTGTACTTTCGGGACCTAAACAAAACTAAACAAATGCAGTTAACCCTGTTAATATAGATGTTGCACATTTTTAATTTCTATTTGTACTTTGTTTAAATATGTTAGACCTCTGCTTTTTATGATCGACGTAATTTAATATTTACTGACGCGTGCTTTGTTAAAAGTTAATAACGTGTTAATAAACCTTTGATTAAATAACGTGTTATGAAGGCAAAATGCTAAAACACTACTTAATTATCAGGGTTATTCTTATGATTGATGTGAGCTGCTAGCAGCTAGCTAATTGGGCAAACTTGATAAATAATAATACTAAAAGAGGCAGCAATAGATTTTCTGTCATTCACTCATATATCTATGTCTCCCCCATTGATTTCAAAAAAAAAGAAAAAAAGACATAAATGTCTCCCTCATTAGATCTCATCATTTCTTTCGTTTCTAATTATTAGGGAGAAATATATTTATTATTTATTTATTTATGGGACCGGATTCACAGACTTAAACATTCCCCTTAATTCAGCACATTACTTCTTATCAGTTATCACATCGTGATGGTGCAAGTTTTCCGAGTCCACTTGACAGTATGGTGATACACTGATACTATTCGGCTCAAGCCGAGTCAAGCATTCCCTCACTTGGCTGTACCCATCATCAGTTGATTTTTCATAATGAGAAACAAGGAAATCTGTTTTAGAGCAAGTCTTATGGTGGAATCCATCCATCTTCCATCTTCCACGCCACCTCAACACTTGGAACTGTGGATGGAAGCGCAAGTGTAATGGTGGAATAGTAGAAACGCTATTCTTAATGGAGCTAAAAAAACGCAATTAAAAATGGAGCTAAAAGAACACTATTAAGAATGAAGCTTTTTTCTCAGCCGTTAGATTTCAACAACTCATTTTAAATCTATGGATTAAAAAAAAACGCAATTCTTAATGGCGTTTTTTTAGCGCTATTCTTATTGGCGTTCAGATGGATTCCACGAACCCTTCCACGAAATCGTGGAACCTTGCTTGGATTTTCTGTAGAAGACCCCAACTTGGAAGCCACTACACTTGACATTCCATGATTTTTCCACACTTGGAATAGTTTAGATTCCACCATAAGACTTGCTCTTGAGTAATCATGAGAAATACAAAAATAAAATTAGGTATCTCTGTATTGAGGCAAATATATTTATATACTCTTTTTTCTTTTTACTTAATCAAACAAACTTTTATTACCCATCAACGAAGAGTCCAGTTCAAAGAAGAAAAAATATGTCAAAGAGTACAACACTAGAAACAATAAAAGAGTAGCATACAGGCTACACTACAAGAACTCAACTACATCTGTAGCATGACTCTTTTTATAGTGATTCAAGAGGAGAACAAGATTTAACAATTTGACCCCTACCAAAAATGGCACTATTTATTTATTTATTTATTTATTTATTTATTTTTTCTTAATACAAGAGTATCAGATAAATTTATGTGACCCACATCGAGAATGTAGAACTACATGTTAGAGCATACAAAAGACCTTTTTTTATTTATTTATTTGTAATTGTTTATTTAAGCGGTTGATTAAATTTATTCATTTTTGATAAAAATATATTTATTTACTTTTCGGTATTAATTTTTCTACGTGCTACTTGTAACCGCGGGAAATCCTGCAACTACACCGAAAATTATCTCAACCGGATAATTAAATGATGGTAAGCCAAACACTATTAACTGCAATGGTTAAATAATCAGAATGAGAAACACAAACAATTTTACGTGGTTCGGTGTTAAAAACTACACCCACGGATTCGATTCACGATGTATGGCGATGATTACAAACAAACAGTATGTATTCAAACTCAAAAAAACAGGATAAGTTAAAGCTCTCAATCCCTTAACCCTAAAATATCTCAGCCCTTCACTCAGTATTTTCTCTTCCTTTATATAGACAATCACATGACTAGTGGATGACATATCATTTTTCGCTCGTCGAACTTTAGAGTGGGTGTTGAACGAATCATGATTGCTTCCCTCGCTCGCTGGATGATATTCCATCATTCAAGAAGCATGGGAGAGGATCTTCGTCGAAGATATCATTGTCTGTCTGTCCCGGAAGAATCGCTTTTCGCCACTTGGCTGGTCAACCGGGTCTATCGGCGCCAATCAGACTGTATTGACTCTTCAAGAAATGCATATATGTACTCACTTTTAACTCGATCTTTCGTCGATCTCGCTAAATCTTTACACTGTCAGCGCGCATCCTGAGTGAGTGGTAGAATCTCGTTTTAAGGTAAATACATCTAGAGCGAGTGGTAGACATAATAATATTGACATCTATTGATTTACTTTGGAGATTATGATTTATATTGTATATTAATTTATATCTTTGATTATGATATTTATTATTATTATTATCAATAATTACAGCTCACCGATTTGATCTTTTTGATATTGTCAGAAAAAAATATTGTTTATAATCAAAATTTGGTCTAACGACTAAAAAAACCTGTTTTTTTGTTTTGTTTTGTGAATTGGTTATATATTGAAAGAGAAAACAGAACATTAGGAATCAACAGACTGATCCTAAGAAAAAGGAAAATATTAAATATTAATGATTGTTCCCATCAAGGAAGTTGACATCCTAATGTTATAACCTGCCAACATGTATTCTTCCTCTGAAAAAACAGAATTTTCTAAAACTGAACTTTACAAAGCAATCGACCTACAATTTATTTTGTCTAAAATTAAAATTGCAGAAAGAAAATTTGGCATGATTAGAGTCCAACTTTGATGAAGAGACGATTTGAAAGCCTCTTTTGCCAACTTATCTGCAGCCTGGTTACTATCTCTTGGTGTGTAGATAAATCCCAAAAAATTATCACAACCAGATAAAATGAGAATTGCTTCTTTGAGAATCGATTCATTCTGCCATTTGACTAAGTTGTTATTCCCTTGCGTAAAAGCCAAAATTCTATCGCAATCCCCTTCCATCAAGAAATCTTTTAAATTCATATCTTTAGCCGATTTAGTTCCCTACAAAAGAGCTAATGCCTCTGCCTTTTCTGGACATGTTGCTCTAAAGAATCCTGATTTTTCTCCTTGATTGTTCCCTGCACAATTCCTTAAGATTAGACCAAAACCCGAAATCAAGGATTTTGAAACCCAAGCAGCATCAAAATTGATCTTAGACTGGTTTGCTAATGGAAGATTCCAATAAAAATTTGTTTTCTCAATTTGATGTGAAACATTAGCTTTATTCATATTTGCGTCCTCTGCCGGTTTCCAAAATTGTAAGTGTCTCAGAACATCAAGGCTAATGCTCAAAGAAAAAGTAGATATATCTTCAAATATTTTGCAACACCTCTCCTTCCATATCAGCCAACATTTTATAATGGCTGAGTATATGCTAATTGAGTTACCAATAACACTCCAAACATTAAAATAATCTATAAAAGGAGACCCAGTTCCCAAGTCCCAAGTCAGGACACCTACCAGCCATAGGAGATAGCATCCACAAAGACTTGGCAAAAGAACACTCAAAGAACAAATGAGACAAAGTTTCAATTTCAGAATTACAGAAAATATAATTTTGATCTAAAGAACCAATCTTATGTCTGACAGGTAGGGAATCATTTAAGCATTTCCACAAAAATATTTTAATTCTTTGAGAGATGTTAATTTTCCAAAAAGTGCGTGTTGCCTCGGATGGATCTACGGTCATATTAAGATTATCATAAAAAGACTTAACTGTAAAGATTCCATTATTGATTAATAACCATCTAATTTTATCTTTTTCTAAACCATCTTCTAGAGAGCTAAACAGGTTAATGTTTAGAATTTTCTGGGCAATAACATGAGGGAAAGTAGCAGAGATTGTGAGTTGGTTCCACTTATAAGTATCAGGATCAATCATGTCTGATACAAGTGTTAATAAGGGGTTTTTGTTGAGACCATAGTGACCTAAAGGGAATTCTAAATCAGGAATCCATCTATCATTCCAAAGACCAATAGACTGACCATCCCCTACTTCCCAATAGATCTACAAAAGACATACCTTGCAAAATGCATTTCTTGATCCAAGATGCATTGGAATTTTTTTTTTCAAGCCAAAAATGGATTTATTCCTATAATACTTAGACTTTAACAACTTAGCTAACCAAGATTCTGGTTGTGAGACCAATCTCCACGCTATCTTTGCTACCATAGCCTTATTCATTTTTCCTGCCTCTTTGAAACCCATACCTCCTACAGATGTTGAATCACAAAGGAAATCCCAAGCCATAGGATAATGACCCCTAGCGTTAGAATCTTTTCCCCACCAGAAATCCCTTTGAATCGCATTTATCCTTTTTATTATCTTTTTAGGAAGAATGAAACGACCCATTTGAAAAATAGGGAGACTGGATAGAATAGATTTATTGAGTATTACTTTACTTGCCTGTGAAAGAATTTTACTCATCCAACCTCTTACCATTTCTTCCATTTTCTGGACAATAGAGTCAAAAGTTTTGAGTTTAGACCTATCAATGAACAAAGGAGCACCTAAATAAGAGTCTCTAATTGAAATTTTCTTAATCTTAAGAAGTTTTGACATCATTCTTTGTAATTTAGGATGGGTCTTCTTACTAAAAAAATGCCAAATTTATTGAAATTTATCATCTGTCCTGAGGCTAAACTAAAAAAGAAAGATTGTTTTTATGTGTTGGAAAAAGAAAAAAAAAATTCTTAATTATGTGCAAACATGTATCACCATATCTAAGATATGATATTTTGGGGCATCAATTTCTAGGAGTCGGTCCTATTTGATCAAAGTGTCATTTTTTTCTGAAGCATGGAATTTATTAGATTAAGATGAGATTACATGGGAGTATGTTATCCCAATAGGGACACCTTTTACAATATTATTTATACATGGTCTCGTATAGTTGTTGAGAGCGGTCATCCGTTACTCTGTTCGCTAAACCATCCACCGTTTGATTTCCTTCCCTGTAGATATGCTAAATCGTGTATTGTTGGATTTTGGTCAAACCTATGTTTCATTTATGCAATCAAATTAGATATATGCCGAGGGAAATCGGTCTCTAGGGTTAGAAATCTCATTAGATTCTCCGAGTCTGTTTTGAACTGAACTTTTGGCCATCCCCATTCTGTTGCCGCTTTAGAAGCAATTAGAATGGCCAAAGTTTCAGCTGCAAGTGTGGTGGTAATGCCCAGCGATTGTGTTATTGCTAATATGGTATTGATCTTCCCGTTTCGACATATAATACCAGCCTCGCTATTCTGAGATAACCTCTTGATGCTCCATCTGTGTTGATTTTGATCCAATCGAAGTAAGTTTTAATCCACCTCATGAAGATGGTTGATGTTGCTATAGTTTTTTGTGCAGGATTTGCATATGGGTGTGTCCCATGTAGCATTGGAGGTGGGTTGTCCAGTGCCCATTAATACTCTTGCTGGAGTTCGATGGACATTTGCATTACGCTGGTCGAATCTGGCTGTTGCTGCTAATAAACTATATCGTTCCTTGTTATCCATAAGGACCAAAAAAGGAAACAAAAAGTTGTGGTGACTGAAGCAGGAACTTTTAATCATATAATTTTTCAGGAGTCAGAAAAGAAAATTTGATTGTATTTTTACCTACTTGACCAAGTAGAAATACAATCAAATCTTCTATCCCAGCTCTTGAAAAATTATATAATTAATAAGTTGTACAAAATTCATTGAAGCATCCGAAATCATCACTTCTACCATTCTTCCTGTCCTTCTCTGCATTTTTCATGTCTAATCTATTTGTGCATTTTGAATGAAGTGGGGATAAAGAGGTTTTGAGATTTGTTACCATAGCCATAGGACATAAAAAGGATTTCCAAAGCGATTTCTTTTTGCGAGTAAAACAAGAGTTTGATCCTACCAAAAAAAACAACAAGAGTATGCAGCTTGTCTCGGCGTGGCTTGACCCGAGTCTAATATTGTGTATTATACCGATTTGGTCACACCTTTGCACCGTCAGCTGAAACAAGATGTGTGGTACAAAACTAACGTGTAAAATTAAGTGGAAATCTCACAGTCATTATTTATTAACACAAAAAACTTGACCGACGCAGCACAGCCACCAAAAGTTGCTATTTTTTTCTCCTACCCTCAGACACCATCACACACTTACAAAACAAAGAAAAGAAAAGAAAAGAAATAACCCTAAATCACTATATATAGTGAGAGAGAGGATGAAAACAGATCTTTCTTTTTCTTTCTTCTTTTCATCATCTTCTTCTCTTCTTCTATTCTCTCTTTCATCCTAACAGCTATAACTAGGAAGAATTCTGCTCTGATCAACAGCTAGAACTAGATTACATTTAGTTCCCTATATAGAAAAGAAAAGGAACCTAGTTTTCAACTGCCATCTTCCTTCTTCATCAACATGAGTCTTGAAGATTCTTTTAAGTCTCTCTCTCTAGACTATCTTAACCTTCTCATTAATGGCCAAGCTTTCAGTGATGTAACTTTCAGTGTGGAAGGTCGACTTGTTCATGCACATAAATGCATCTTGGCTGCAAGAAGTATTTTCTTTCGTAAATTCTTCTCAGAATCATCATCTCCTTCTTCTGATTCGCCTAATGGAACGCATGTATCATCGTCACCACAGACTGTCATACCAGTGAATTCTATTGGTTATGAGGTTTTCTTGTTGATGTTGCAGTTCTTATACAGTGGGCAAGTTTCAATTGTTCCTCAAAAACAGGAACCAAGACCTAATTGTGGAGAAAGGGGTTGTTGGCATACTCATTGCAGTTCAGCTGTTGATCTTGCTCTGGATGTTCTTTCTGCTGCATTTTCTTTTGGTGTTGAGCAGCTTGTACTGCTTACTCAGGTTCTTTCTCACTTCATTAGAATTTCAAGTTTGGGTTGAATTCTACTACTATTAGTTTACAAATTAGGGTTTTCAGATTTCTAAGAGTTAAATTTCTCTTTGGGGAGTAATTAGGCAGTTCACAGTTGGATCTGACTTTGTTTTAATAACTATCAACCATATTTAGATATAAATATAATTCTAGCTGGATAATTAACGCTCTTTGGGGCAATTTACTCTAACTACTTAATTAAATAGTAAAATAAATTAGATCTTGGATTTCATTTCTTTTTAATTTTTATTATTATCTTCTTATCATTGAATTGTATATTGCTTAATTCTTTTTCTTTTGTTGCATGTCATGATAACATTCCAAATCTAGACATCATAATCTGGTCGTCTTAATTCCGTTTCCAGTTTTTTCTTTGTGTTCTCAACTTTCCCCATTTTTAAGCTGAAGAAAATTTAGGGTAGTTCATCTCTTGTATACTTATAGTGAAAATTTACGGTTGTTTTTCAATCATATTAGTATAAATCATGATCGTTTTATCAAATTTGATGTTTTATTTACCTTTCAGAGGCATTTGGCAAGTATAGTAGAAAAAGCTTCAATTGAAGATGTAATGAAGGTTTTATTAGTATCAAGGAAACAAGAAATGCAACAACTCTGGAGTACATGTTCCCACCTTGTTGCTAAATCCGGTCTTCCACCAGAAATGCTTGCTAAACACTTGCCATTTGATGTTGTAGCTAAAATCGAAGAAGTTAGATTAAAGTCTTCCTTGTTCACCACCCAGCAGAATCAATTCTCTTTTGTTCCTCAACATCACCAGCACCATCATCAACTCCAAAACCATGACCATAATAACTATCACCATCTGCATCTCAGTATATCAGCTGATCTCGAAGATCAAAAGATTAGAAGAATGAGACGAGCACTAGATTCTTCTGATGTTGAACTTGTTAAGTTAATGGTAATGGGCGAAGGACTTAACCTTGACGAATCACTTGCTTTACATTATGCAGTTGAAAATTGTAGTCGAGAGGTGGTTAAAGCACTGCTTGAACTAGGTGCAGCTAATGTTAACTATCAAGCCGGTCCAACAGGAAAAACATCGCTGCATATTGCAGCTGAGATGGTATGTCCAGATATGGTAGCTGTTTTATTAGATCATCATGCTGATCCTAATGTTAGAACTACCGATGGCATTACACCACTTGATGTTTTAAGAACATTGACATCTGATTTCCTTTTCAAAGGTGCTATCCCTGGACTTTCTCATATTGAACCTAATAAACTTAGGTTATGTCTTGAATTAGTTCAGTCAGCAGCTCTTGTTATCTCCCGGGGCGAAGACGGCGAAGAATGAACATAAGGAGAAGAAGTAAATTAATCTGGCAACATTTCAGGAAAGAACTCCTACTCAAACGCGAAAGATTAGTAAGTGATGAGATTATCAATCAATATATATAATGATATGTTACTAATCATGGATATATCACAGCTAATTAACTGCATGTGTAAGCACTAAGTTGATCAGTTGGTGTTAGTACTAATGTATTTAATCTCGTTATTATCAACTGTGGTATATGAAGAAATAAAAATGACGGGGAAAGATAAAAATGAAGTCTAGTACTGAAAAGGATGAAATCACCGATGGATTTGCATAAAACACTGGTTCTCTGCCCCTCTCTCTCTCTCTGTGCCATTTATATTCCTTTCTTCTTTTGCATCGTCTGTTTGTTTTTTTTTTTTTTCTTTCTTCTCTCTTTTCTTCTGCAGCCTAGATAGCTCTTTGTTTTTTGCTACCGATTCTTGTATGATTTGGATTATAGTATGCAGTGTAGTGAAATTGATAATTGGTAATAATAATGAAATAAAGATAACATGAATTTTGTTTTTCTTGGGGGAGGAGACAACAAGAATCTGTCTAGAAAAGCTTTTTCTTGAGCGATGGATGAAGAGATGCAGGTCAATCTTTTCAAACCCACCATCAGGCCCTGTCATGTCAAATGACTTCTACTGTCTAATTTATTGTTGTTATATACTGTATAAACATATGATAAATATTTTAAGACTTTGAATTCATAGATCAAAGTTGTATTACGTTAGCTGTGCTGTGTGTATAGGTCCTAAACTTTGCAGCAAGAAATATGGTGTGGCACAGAGCCTTTTTGTACTTTGGAGATCTTCTATGTATTGTAGAACTGAAGCACAATATGCATGTAGAAGAATCATCAGTCTTCTATGCGGCTTAGAAGGAGCGCTGGGATACTCTTTAAATTGATTATTGCACATTGTAGAGAATGTCTTTCTATGATTCCTTCGCACATGGCATATATATGTGGATGCTCCATGAGCTGAATACTTTTGAAGGTTAGCAGCCGCTCGACCTTTTCATGTCATGAATCTAGTTGAAGAGGTTGCTTATACTGGTGAATAGACCCTTAAGGACACAGTGGTGATGGTAGATAATCAAAATGAGGTACCACCTAGTGGCGACAAAGAGGTTCTTCACATAACTTTAGTATCTGCAAACTTTTTTGAATACGACCGGTCATATGAAATTTTTGCTTATTTCAGCTGACCACTTCTTGGCCTGTCATATGAATTTTGCATATCTCAGCTCACCAGTTCAGATTAGCCAAAGTTACACTATTAGCATCCCTCGGCCTTCCTTCCGTGTCATCCTGATATCCATTTTACTACTCTGCAGTAGTATAGGAACATTTACTGGGCTCGGGTGTCTGTAAGACTACATATAGGTAACTAGGATAAGTGAACGCATCTATGACTGAATGCCATAGACCAAATGTGGTGTGGGATTCCGTAAATAATTTGATTATCTTGGTGTCTGCGATATTTAGATGAGGATACAATTGTCTATCACGGAATTTTATTCAAAATATAAATTGATGACAACCCTGATTCTGACCCATGAAACATAAATTCCCTAAATTCAAAACAACTTAATTTTGAGGAGATCTTCCACAGTAACCCAAAATTTTTGCGCCAAGCACATGCTCTAGGAAAGTGTCAACGCGGACTTGGTAGTCTCAGCACCAAGCTCCCATCCGAATTGGCTTGTAAGCCGCTAAGCAAATTTGGGTCACGGTCAGATGGATCAACTTACTGTTTTCAAAAGTTTATCATGCAAAACAATTTAATTTCCATGGGACTTTCAATGATCTTCCACAGTGAATTTGCTTGGTTCCAACAAATTGCAAGCCACCCCAATGATGTCCTCACGTTGGGAAAGTGCTTGAACAGATAAAATCCCTCCTCGCTCGGGTCACCCACCCGTTTTGGAATTCTTCGAACACAGTGAAGATGGGGTATACAGTATACTGTAGTTATTGTTGGAACAATATTTATTAATTATTATTTTGATGTGTTTAACTAAATAAAATTAATTTATTGTTTTGTGTGTGAATGAAAAACTTATTAGTCCCACATTGTGGAGTTTCCACTTTTTAGTTGTTTTAAAAGACTATATAAGCTTTTTAGTCCCACATCGGGGAATTCCTCTTCTTAAATTGTTTTATTCCATTATATAAAGAAATTCACTAACCAAGCTCAAGTTGAGCATCTACTACATATGCTAGTAGTAGGTGTATTAGGGTGTTTTATCCTGGAGATATCCGTCCTGTGAGGGCTATAGCATCACTCTTGAGTGTAGCCGGGCGCTAATGTCTTAAGGACAGCGTGTTGAACACGTGACTCACTCTATTTTCCAAAGTTTTGCCTTGTTGCTGTTGCGGAGATACGGGGAGCTTGTTCGTTTCGTCAAAGCAATCAATTCCATTATAAAGGAGCTAAGTATCAATAACTTTTGCTTATTTGATTTTTCTTTGTTTTTGATTATTGTACCCAACAATCTTAAGACATCAATATTTGTAATAATCGAAAACGATTGATTGGTTTGTGAATCATGGATGTTAATTGTGGAGTGAAAAACAAAAACGAATTTCTGGTCAGCTGTAGAGTTGCATTTTTATCTTTTAATCTAGAAGGAATTTCGATGAACCCTTTTGACACAACGTAGTAGACATCCTGATAGTTACCCGCGTAAAATTTCAGAATTTTTGGAGTTGTAAAAGTATTTTTTTGATATTTTACAAAACAGAAAAACGTTTCTGAAAAATTCTGACGAGCAGAAAATTGTTGTTAACTAAATTAATTTTTGTGGGGTAACCATGAGTTTTTTGAAACGCTGATTCAAACGAAGTTTGTATATATAGATGTTATCTTCAAAACTCATATTTTACTTTCTGATTTGGAATTGTGATTTGTGAATAAAGGTGTCATCTCCGAGGGACATGGCTAATAGCCGCATGTGGTTGGAAACAAATCTTCCAAAGATGGCAAAGGTGAGAACATCGAACGCAACTCTAAGCATGGTCTTCATGATAAAGGTATATTTCGTAAACCTGAATCCAGAATTACTTTAGTTAAGGGTGAGTGTTATGTTTGTAAAATTCCTGGCCACGCGGCAGTAAATTGTAGACAACATAAAAACCTTAATAAGTAGAAAGTTAATGCTAATTTAGTTGAAAAAAACTAGAACGAGTTTGGTGGCATGATGTCGGAAGTTATTTTAATAACCAATGTGAGATACCAGTAGGTGGACTCTGGAGCCACCAAGAATGTTTGTTGAAACAGAGACCTGTTCACCTCCTATCATAGGATAGGGGATGTCGAGAAACTCTTATTGAGTAACTCATATGCAATAGAGGTTGCATAAAAGGAAAAGGTCGAGCAGAAGCTCATATGTGTAATATTCTCACATTGAATGAAGTTTTCATGTTCCGAGCATATGCAAAAATCTTGTATCTTGTTCTGTTGTAGATGGAAAAATATTTAAGATCTTAATTGAATCTGGAAAACTTGTTGTAACTAGGCAGTGATTTTTTAAGCAAGAGTTATAGGACTTTGGGTTTATATAAGCTTAACGGAAAAACTGATGATGTGAACGTAGTTGATTCTTGTGATATCTTTGTGTGATTGACTGTTTTACGTGGTAGACTTGGAACCGTAAACTTATAAGTCAATGCTTAACTGGCTAGCATAGGCTTCGTACCCAAATTTAGTTTGGATTTTTAACACAAAAGTGAAATCTGTGAAGAATCAAAATATGCTATAAAATCTTTTAGCACAAATGTTCAGAGTAATTCTAAGCCTTTAGAATTAATTCAGTTAGGCCTAGTTGACATGAGTTCAACCCAAAACCACTGTGGTAAAAGATGGTTATAACTTCCGTAGATGATTGTACGAGGTACTATCTTGTATACTTGCTTAGGATAAGGATGACGCCTTAGAAGCCTTAAGATGTATAAACTTGAAGTTGGAAACCAATTAGAAGCCTTGAACATAACAACCGTATCCTTAAGGAGATGATAATTTCCATGTTGATTAGTTCAGGATTACCTGCGGCCTTGTGGGGGGAGGCAGTCCTCTTAACTAGTATATTCTGAATAAAGTACCCTTTTAAGAATCAGATGAAACTCCATATGGTTTATGGAACGGTAGATGACCTTCTTATGAATGTGTCAAAGTGTGGGGGCGTTTGACTAAGATTGTAATTCCTCTTCCTAAAAGAACTAGATTGAAACCAAAAATGTTGATTGTGTTTTCGTATAGGGTATATTGAGTATACTTCTACAAATAGTTTTGGTTGTGTGTTCTGATTTTTTCTGACATTGGTGTGAATATTATTACGGAATCTAGGGATGCTGAGTTCTTTGAACATGTTTATTCTAAACCTGTACCTCATTAGAGATGTGTTGTTGATCCCCTAGATTTATTTTCAAATAGTGAGAACTTATTTTAAAGGAAGATGAAGTTGATGTTGAGCCTAAGAGAAGAAAAATAATTAGACTTGAGACTTCTTATGAAACCGACTTCATAACATGCCTAGCTTAGTCTGAGCCACAGACTTGTAAAGAAGCCTTGATATCTACTGAAACCCCATTCTGGTAAGAAGATTCATTTAGTGAAATGGACTCAGTCCGTTGGAACCAGACTTGGGAGCTTGCTAGTTGACCTCCAGGTTGTAAGACCATGGGATGTAAATGAGTCTTTAAGAGGAAACGACAGGTAGATGAAACCGTGGAAAAATATTAAGCTATGTTGGTAGCTAAAGGCTATAAACTAAAAGAAGGTGTAGATTTCCTTGATTCTAATTCAATTATGATGGAAATTACTTCCGTTGAGATACTAATTGTTATTGCTGCCATAAAGAACGTAGAGATACATCAGATGGATGTTAAGACAGCTTTTTCTAAAACCGTGAATTAGGTAAAGAAATTTACATAGATCAACCTGAAGACTTTGTAGTGAAAGGTTGTGAATACAAAGTTTGTAATTTGAAAAATCTTTGTATGGTTTTCAAATAAGCATGTAAACAGTGACATGGAAAATTTAATCATGTGATAATGGATAGTGGATTTAAATTAATGAATCTGACAAGTATGTTTACAAGTAACTTGTTAAGGATGTCTGTGTAATTGTATGCTTGTATGTTGATGATATGCTTGATACAAACATAGATGTGATCAATTCCACTTAAAACATGCACTGAATGAGAACATTGACTTGAAAGACTTGAGCCCTTTTGATGTAATCTTAGGGATGAGGATTAGAAGATAATCAAACATTTATAAGTCTTAGTCGTTCTCATTATGTTGAGTTGTGCTTAAGAGATACAATCAGTCTGATTGTAAACCTGCTTGTACTTCGTACGATTATTCTTGTAGTCTCAAGAAAAATAAGGGTAGTGGAGTATCTTAACTTGAATACTCAAAAGTTATAGGATGTATGATGAATTTAATGAATTGTAAGAGTCCAGACATTGCCTATATTGTGAGTAAGTTAAGTGGATATAATTGTAGTCCAGAGCAAGAGAATTCAGATGCACTGAGTAGAGTATTATGGTATCTAAAATACTCTTTTGATTTATGAAAGGTATCTTGTTGTCCTTGGGACTTTATGATGCAAACTGGATAGTTGACTCAGAGGAGTCTAAGTCTACGAGTGGATATGGTTTCACTCTAACATGTGGGTTTGTTGTTGGAAGATTTCCAAACAAACATATCGCTCAATTCATTATGGAATCTGAGAGTATTGCGTTAGATAAAGCATGAGAGGGGGCCGAGTGCCTAAGATGCTTTTTAGAAGACATTTCTCTTTGGCATAGGCCTGTGCCAGCTATATCTATACATTGTGTTAGCCAAGCTATAATAGTTAAAGCTAAGAAATAACTAATCTCAATCGGCGTTATTTCCATTGATTGGATAAAGTCCAAGGAGAATATCGCGCAATCTTTGACGAAAGGTTTGTACAAAGAGATAGTTAAAAATGCATCGAGGGGGTTGGGGCTTAAGCTCATATATTAAACTTGCCATGAAGGATACTCAACCTTGCTGACTGGAGATCCCATGATCAAGGTTTCGAATGAGACAACTAATTTGTGGTGGGTAAAGGTAAACACTATCAGAGATTTTCATTCTCTGTCCCTTCCCTATGGTGTAGACGTGATAGTGTGACTGCATGTGGAGGATGACTTTTTAATAAGTCTTAATGAGTTCTATAGTTTCAATTTAAGATTGAAGTGGGGCGTAGCAGTAACACTCTTTATGGAAACTCACCTATCTGAATGAGGAAGTGGGTCACTTCCTGTGAGAATATGAGCTGATTCTCTAGAGCATTCTGAGAAACAGGATACGTCCAGGACTAAAACGGACAAAACGGCACGAGCTTGGCAGCAACCTTGGAGATATCATCCGTGATTGTTATCGCGAATTACATCAAATGCTAGGAGTTCAAGACATAGTTCACTGTCTCTAGCAAGTAATTCCGATAATATCTCACTAAGCAAAGGTTCAAGACCTCATGGACACCTCTGCCTAAAATGGTATTTCCTGCGTTTTTTATATGATTTTCACTTTTGATGGTTTTGGTATTACTGGAACTTAGTACCTAAGGGTCACTAAGTGTTCACTGGTTCATGCTTTTTCACTTTCGTGAAAGGAACTTTTAGTCTCACTTGTGAGGAGCTAAAGATGAAAGCTCTCTATACTATATGATTTTTGCAATCCATAGTATGACCCTGGGGTCAACACATTTTTGTGTGAAGGAGAGGACATTGAAATGACTAGTATGATTTCAACACACAGACGTTCCATATGTCTGTTCGATCAAGCCGGATCATGGAGATTGGGTGTTGACTTACCAAGATTTATCTGTGTTTTTCATGTTTTATTGAGGTTTTCATTCATGTGGGGGATTGTTGGAACAATATTTATTAATTATTATTTTAATGTGTTTAACTAAATAAAATTAATTTATTGTTTTGTTTGTGAATGAAAAACTTATTAGTCCCACATTGTGGAGTTTCCACTTTTTAGTTGTTTTAAGAGACTATATAAGATTTTTAGTCCCACATCGGGTAATTCCTCTTCTTAAATTGTTTTATTCCATTAAATAAAGAAATTCACTACTTTTGTAAAATCATGGGAAAGGGGTTGCTCTATATTTTAGAGGACCCCCTAAGGGAAAATATTTTATAGCGTTTTTTAAGCATTCGCGATTTTCCTTAACGGTTTTTTCGGAGTTG
The DNA here is from genome assembly GCF_003573695.1 of Papaver somniferum. NCBI lineage: Eukaryota > Viridiplantae > Streptophyta > Magnoliopsida > Ranunculales > Papaveraceae > Papaver > Papaver somniferum. The sequence continues at coordinate 207,375,965 of NC_039362.1, forward strand.
CCAAGCTCAAGTTGAGCATCTACTACATATGCTAGTAGTAGGTGTATTAGGGTGTTTTATCCTGGAGATATCCGTCCTGTGAGGGCTATAGCATCACTCTTGAGTGTAGCCGGGCGCTAATGTCTTAAGGACAGCGTGTTGAACACGTGACTCACTCTATTTTCCAAAGTTTTGCCTTGTTGTTGTTGCGGAGATACGGGGAGTTTGTTCGTTTCGTCAAAGCAATCACTTCCATTATAAAGGAGTTAAGTATCAATAACTTTTGCTTATTTGATTTTTCTTTGTTTTTGATTATTGTACCCAACAGTTATCAACCCATTGAGTTGCTACCTCCAACAACAATAACCCCTTTGGTTGGCGTTGCTTGAGGTGGACCTTCATCTGGTTTCAAGGGCAAAGGGACTGAGCCAAGAGCTCCTGCCTACTCGTTTTCTTCAGAATTAAGTTGGGAGATTTAATTGTTACTAAGCAATAATTGTTACTACTACTAATGATGGATTTGGACATCCTAATGAGCTGTCTCCTTATTAGTATAATCTTTATATTTCTAGCAAGATCTTAATGATAGATACCCTAATGAGCTGTCTACTAATTTCAATCTTTAATTAAAGGGGGTTTACTCAAGATTTTATTGGTTAATTTTTATTCGTTTAAAAATCATGCATGTCTCCCAAGTTTAAGAGATCAAATTAGCAAAAGAGACACCAAAGTCTTTCTTTTCTTCTTCTTCTTCCTTTTCCTTTCTTCTTTTGTTTATTTATATCTTCTTTTGCATGAATGAGACGTCATGGTGCCCCTTTATGAAATCTTCGTTTTTATCTTCTTGCGTAATTTGCTCTAAGCATCTTTTTATTTTTATAATTATTAGTACTCCATCCGACCACTTGTATATCTTAATTTTTGTCGTCTTTGAATATCCAACCACTTGTATACTATACCAAAATCACTCGAATAATACTCCCTCCGTGTTTCACGAAACCGTATACTTTTCTTATTTGCACAATTATTAAGGTATGAGCAATTTTAGTGGGACTAGCAAATCAATACATTTGTCCATTTATCCCTTATAACGGGACTGGCAAACGAGTAAAATGAATAGAAATTTTTTGAAATAAAAGGATTTATCCATAGCGTCTCGGGTTTAGACGCTCAGCTAGGACGGCTTTATCTAAGCTGATTCTCGGCTCATATAAAGATAAGACTCGTCTCACATTGAGATGAGCGTCCTTGTTTGATCCATAGACGACTACTCTCATCCAACAGCTCTAATTCCATTCCAGTATACCTAATATCAACTCCAAAATTTTACATTTTACATCTTTTACACCCATAACATCCAATAATTTCATCTCAATCTTTTAATATCAAACTTCTAAAACAGCTCAATCTTAATCTTTTAATCTCAAACACCTCATTAATTTTACCACAATCTTAGAAAAAAACTCTCAAAAAATGGCAAACCCATCGGAAACACAAGATAATTCATCGTAAAGAGTTCTCGGTCCAAAGTTTAGTCTGCATGAAGATAAAGTATTCCCAGAGGTTACGTAGCATTTACGCTTGATCCAATCAATGATATTCAACAACCACATCATATGCTTTGGGAGAACATTTTTATATAATCTTTTCAGAAAACTGGGAATCCAAAAAACCGTGATGCTTTCAGGTTGTGAAGTCGTTTTCGTACAATTAGCAAAGACCTGAACAGTTGGGTAGCTTTGATGATGCAAATGACCCGACAAAGAGGAAACGGTAATACTGATGTATACGTGGTAAGTTGCATTTTAAATTGTTTAATTGATTTTGAAATATTTTATCGATTATTTATAATAGCTAATTTATATAATGGTAAAACTGTAGCAACGGAAAACATAAGAGGAATGGCAAAGAACAAGAAGTTCGATCTTCAAGCACGAAACATGTTATCCACATCCTAAGAAAGTTGAACTGATATAATCTTGATTTGTTGGATGAATATGTTGTACCAAAGGAATCCCCTTATAAGACATGGCAATTGAAAAGACGAGGGTACCCAAATATACCTCAATCTAAAACTTTTCCAACTATAAGTCTTTTCTCCGAAAGTGATTGTCTATGGACTGAGTCGAGACAATACAACTAATTGGTTCACACTACGTGTGACCGTATATGGATATATACGAGATCGAGACAATACGACAACAAGATAACTTGTGTGATTGACTATGGATACAAGATCGAGACAACACAACAACGAAGTATGTTTACTTCATAACAGGTTCAGACTTAACCAAACACAATACAATTACTATCAAGTAAATAAGAATTGACGTTTGTGTAATTTAATTTAAATTATAATAACAACAATAATTGCGGAAAATAAAAGTAAATGACACAGCAAGGTTTTGTTAACGAGTAAACCGCAAATGCAGAAAAACCTCGAGACCTAGTCTAGAATTGAATACTCTCAGAATTAAGCCGCTATACAAAATCAAACCAACTTCGTATAGTTGAGACCAAGCAACTAAACCTATAGTTAACCTAGTTCCCTCAGTATCCCTGCGCCTCCAACTTGTAATGAGTCACGCACTTGGAACAATTCCTTTGGTTCGTATTCCAAACAGTAAAGGAACAACAAATCTGTTCGGTAACAATTCTTTTCAAACAACGTGATATGAGTTTGACAAAAGGCTCTTCCGTTTATCCCAATAAACTCCTTTGTCGGGTCCTTAGATCAATCTCTACAACAACTACCAAAGTAATTGTTTAGACTATGCAATCAATACTATTAATCACCAAGAATTGTACTGATGTCGATCTACTCAACTAATCAATCCAATCTATCACAAAGATAAATGATTATAGTTGGATTTCCAGCCGAAACAAGTATTGTGCACACCAAAGATTATGAAACCAAAAATCTTCTTTGATGTTCAATAAACACCTGCACACAAATAACTTGAATCTCTTGTGATCAATCACACACAGAACAGAGTCTGTTAAAAATGGATTATCACAAGACCTCTTTAGATCTACAAATAGTTCTAAAGATCCCCGTCGACACTTCGATATAGTTTGAGTGAATCTTATATATGAAGAGAAGATTATCAAGCATAAACAAACTAGGTGCAATCAAAGTTCAACAACCGTTAGTCAATCAAATCAATCGAAAACTAATGATAAACTGCAATTATCCAGTTTCCCACCAACGGTACTCGTAGAACTTCCCAATCCCAAAGAAGTCTTTAAAACGAGCGGTCGTAAGAGATTTCGCCTAATTAGGGTACTTTCCTCTCCGAATAGACGGGTCCACTAGTAACAACACAAATAGGTAGTTTTGTTGGCTCTGGGGATTAGCTTGCTTGAAATGCAAACTTTAGTATTTATAGACAAGGAAGTTTGGACAACAAGGAATTTTCAAAACCGAAAATATTCTCAAGATATGCAATATATTTCCAAATTCGTTTTCCATAATTCCTGGAAATGCACTGTCCAAATATTGACCGAAATCTCAGTATAAAATCTCCAACTAGTAAATGCACATTACTAATTTTTATTTTCTAAAGATATGCATTTTAATTGCTGGAAATTAAAAGCATATAAAATTAAAAACCTTAATTAAAAGATTCTCAATCTATTTCGATCAGGGATTCTCCTTTAGCTATTAAGGAATATCTTTGAACAATAAAAGATAAGATTTACTGCACATGTTCAAAGTATGTTGACATCTTTACTTTGTGAATCCTTTTCATATTTACAATCTTGGAACCGATTTGACACACTTCCAAACAAGTTTAGAATTGGTTCATCTGACTTCCAAGAACTATGTGATTGATTATCCTATCAAATCACCATTAATGGGTTTCACGGTTCTACCTCAACATAAAGTTTCGGTTCTACCTCCAAGTGGGTACTAGGATCGGTTACACTAGTTACCATAAAATGGCTAACTAAGTACCACTTCTTATGGTAAAACTTGTGATCGATTGACCAAGTTATAGGATCGGTTACACCAACTTACTAAAACTTGTTAAACCTATTACAAGGATTGATTGCACTCTCTCTTGTGATCGGTCACACCTCTTACTAGGATCAGTTACCCAATGGCTAGTAATTAGTCACACCAATTTCAAGATATCGATCTTACCATCTCAGGTGATTACTTAAGATCGGTTTCACTAATAAAATTCATACCAATACAAAAGTCAGGTCTTATGAATAGTTTTACCAAGATACATAAACAAGTTATAAGTAATTCAAAAGATTTGCAATGAATAACAATACCAATAAGCCTAGCGATTTCTCTTTCGATTCACAAAACAAATTTATGAATTTACTTCCTTTAAACGAATGTAAAAATTGTTTCCTAGGACGAAATCTTCACCCATACCCATACATAATCACAATAGCATTCATATGATTATGTCGATGTCTTATATACGAAGTTCAAAACATAGACGTTATACTTCGTATTGTAATTCCTTGATACTATGTCTAACTAGAGTATAATATTCACAGTTTCGCAGTTATGTTTTCAATATGCACGACTTGAAAGATACGTTAGGAATGAAACAGTTCAAGTCAAATATTACTAACCTCAAGAGGAAGGATGATTTCGTCGATGTATCTCTTTACTTCTTCACATTCTTCAAGTCTTCATGTAATACTTGTAAGTCTCATATCCTAGTAACTTTCTAGCTAACCTATACAAAGTTGACTCTAGCATATAATCAAGCGAATCTTTAAATGAGTTTTGATTCACTAAAATATGACAACCAAACTTGACATACCAACGCTTGGTGGGTTCAACCAAGCTATGCTCTAACAATCTCCCCCTTTGTCAATTTTAGTGACAAAACTCTTACATCATATGGATAAACAAATTACAAGAATTCATTACACATACGCTTGATTCCAAGTTTCAACAACACAATAACCTGTATACATTCAATCCTTTAAATGTCGTTGTTGACATTATAATAACAAAGCTAATACTCCCCATAAAGCTAAGATAGGTAGATTTTGAATCCGCACGTCTTTGTTATTCCTTTTTTAGTTAAGATAACCAAGAGTATCAATATGATATGCTACCCCCCCCCCCCCCCCCTTTAGTCTATGCTTTACTCTTTCGTTAGATATAACGTTTAAGCACCATTTTCCTTTCCCTTAGTGATACCAAATCAATATCAAATCACTTGTTTACTCCATATATTTCTCCCTCTTTTTGTCACAAAATGACAAAGGTACGAGCAAATAAAGGACAAACCGAAAGGATCTTACAAATCTTACAAAGAGACTTGCAACCTATAAGAGTTAAGCACGAGGGTTCCACACACCATTTTAGATAACCAATATCAAAACCGAAACTACAAATAATTTTGTTTTGATATGTTACCATGGAAACAATTGCTCGAAACAATTGCTCGAAGCAATTTTCCCTAATAGTTTAGCAAATTAAAAATTGACTAACATCTTAGTTCTTTTGCTAAACCGATTGTACAAATACAATCGCTTGTTCGATAAGACCAAAATAAAGATCAGAATTAACTCTATTTTTCTCATCAGGCTCTAGTTATTCTCATCAATAACTTAGACCTTTCACTTTTAAACAAGACAAGTACTAGGTTAGTTAACTACCATTTCTTGTTAAGGCATTCAATTAGACTTGAATAACCAAAACCTCCACTTTGATAAGTCTAACTAAGATCATAATTAACTTAGTTTCTCTTATCCGGAATCCAATTGGACTACACAATTGATCCCGAAAACTCTTTTGTTAAGCCATAAACAATTCATACAAACCAAATAAATCAACTTGCATAATCATTTATCTCAACCGGAAGCAATTGAAACAACATACACATTAAAGCACCGCAATTGCACCGAAATTTTGTAAGCCTAACAATTGATACCATACAATAAAGCAAGATAATAATAGTTTTTCTTAACCGGAAATAATTGAATCACACACACGTCCATACATAAATAATGGAATAAACATCAATTGTACCGAAATTTTGTAAAGCAAAAGAAATAAATATATGCAATAAAATCAGGCTTTTCTTAAACAGGAAAACGATTAACTAACAAAGTCGTTACCTCAAATTCCACATCCTCTTATCCTTTTCTTCATATCTTTCCGGGGAGAATATCATCATGTTGTCATCCTCTCGCAAAACACAAGGACAACAACAACCAACCTTTACCAGAGAAAGGTTGAAAACCAGTTTTTAACTACTGCATAACAAAAGTTGAAAACCCTGAAACACATATGTTTTTATGCTAAACCAAAAACGATTCAACATATTGTGACTTTTTCACATATTTGTTTCAATCAGAAACCCTCATGATCCTTTGATAAATCCTACCAACATGGGCTGGAACTTAATCCTGCTAAATCAAAAAGTCACCCAAACCATAACACTTCACACATATGAGATCAAATATTAAGGTCATGAAAACCGAAATCAAACATCCCATAAACATACATAACAATAACATAAAGCATTCAAGCACAAGTTATGTAATTCAAAACTATCACAAGAAAAATTATAAACTGATAATTTTATTCATTAATAATAAGATAGTTTTATTCAAAATAGAACTTATACAATTATTGAATGGAATCAAAAACTGATGTCTATTTTCTTTTTGGCACTCTAATTTTATCCCTTTAGAGTTTCCTTCAAAGTTGAAACCGGATTAGAAGATTTCACAGGATTCCAATCATCTTCTATGATTACTAGTCTAGATTCAAGACTAACAACATTGTCATTGACTTCCTTTACTTCCTTTTTCGCAAATCCTTTTCCACGTTCCTTACTTCACATAAGATTAAATCTAATTTTAGTGAAAGATTCTTGAGAAGATTATCATTGAGAGAAGAGATTTCTTCATTAGGAACATCTTGATGAAGCTTTGGAGATGAATCTAAATCACCATCAGAAGATTCGAGACGAAGTTTCTTGTTAGAAAACAGTATGGTCCATACTTTTTCGGTTTTGCGAGAGCTACAGCTAGAGGTAGACATTATGTCAAGACTCTATAAAATGAAGCAAGAAGTCTTCTCCTCTTATAAGTTCAAGAACTTTTTCTCAAAATCTTTGAGAATATTATTTCAATAAAATTCTTAACCGAAAGATTAATTTTAGAAATATTTTTACCCAAATATTTACATTCATATCCTTACTGTATACTGTTTGAGGGTAAAAAGTAAGGATTTATGATAGACGATTAGGTTGTCATTCTTCGGTGGTTGAATTTTCTTCCTTTGAAGATTTCAACATCCTTAAGGATTTGAGAAGATATTGTGTTTGAACTTTTAGGTTCAACCCTTGATCTTGAAGTAATATCTTGACGTTCGAACACCTTATTCTCCTTTTTAGAAGAGATTTTTGATCTAGACTTAGATCTTGAATTTTTTGGTTTATAGAGTCACCCTCTCTGTTTAGTATCAGGACATTGCCTTTGATAATGCCCTCTTTGTTTGCAGCGGAAACAAACACCAGAAGTATTTCAGTTTCTGGATTTAGATTCCACAGATCTATTTAACTTTTCCTCCTTGTCTTTTGATGCATTCATACCAGGTGATGGCTTTCCAAAGCAATTGAGTATATATCTCAGTTTCTGATTTTCTGCTTTTAACTTTCTTATCTCATCTTGACGACATTTAATGTCGAGAATAAGTTTAGATACTTATACCTTTTCGGAACATTGAGAGACCTTGATTTTTTTCAATCGCTTGTTAATTTTTTCTTTATCATTCAGAAAACTATGTTTGAGTTGTTCAAGCGATGATTTTATTCCATTGATGTCAGATTCAAGAAGATGGGTTCTTTTATCTTTACATGGAAACATTTCTTTGAAAATCGGAGGGGTAAACTCTTCTTGAGTATCTATAGTTGAAAGAATTTCAGAGTTAGAGACTTCATCAATGGTTGCAATATTATCCATCATATAGTCTTGATTATCCTCGTTAGGAGAATAGTCAAGGGTTACAGTATATCATTTCTTTTCCGTTGGTTATCCTTAGTTGGACAATCCGGAGAAATATGACCAAATCCCCTACATTTGTAGCATTGAGGAATATTATCATTATCATCCCAAGTGTCTTCATGCTTTTGTGTAGAAATGTGATTTCTTTTTGACACAGGAGATTCTCTTTTTCGGTGTCGCAACAATTTCTTGAATTGTTTAGTAATAAGAGATAAATGATGATTCAGTTCAGCTTCATCCTCAGCATTTAGATCTTCCTGATCGTGGGAGTTTTTCGGACATAGAGTCGGAACCTTTCTACCATCTTTATAGGCCAGATTGTCTTTTTGTTTAGACGAACACTCCTGATCAAATATCTTCAGTTTTCCGACAAGGGAACTTCTTGATAAGGAGGAAAGATCATTAGCTTCGATGATTGAATGTTTTTTAGAATCGTATCTTGATGGAGACGGTCTGAAAAATTTTGTATACTATATCTTTTTTCAGAAATAGTCTTTCCAAGCGAGAAAGAAGCATTAATTATCTCAGAGAGTTTAATGTGAAACTCTTCAAAAGTGTCGTTGTCATCCATTCGAAGGTTTTCCCAATCAGACATAAGAGTTTGAAGTCTAGCTCTTTCTCTGATGTATTCCCTTAAAATAATATCTGAAGATTATCCCAAGCTTCGTTCGAAGTTTGACATGTTGATACCCGATGTTGTAGATCATGACTGACAGCATGTATAATAGCATTCAAACCATCTGAATTCTGCTTAGCAAAAGCCTTTTCTTCATTTGAAAAATCTACTAAGTGTTTAAGCTCAGTTTCCGAATTTTCTACTTTCGGGTAATTGTAACCATCGACGACTAATAGTCATGTATTAAAGTCTCTTGATTGAAGAAAAGATCTCATAACAGATTTCCACCATAGATAGTTCGTTTCGTCAAATCTTGGTGGTAGGTTAATTGAAGTCGATTCATGAGAACTCGAGTTCATTGCTTATAGGTTGGATCGCACCAAACACAGATTGTTAGATCATTTCGTGTTTGCCTGCTCTGATACCAATTGAAAAGACGAGGGTACCCAAATATACCTCAATCTAAAACTTTTCCACCTATAAGTTCTTTCTCCGAAAGTGATTGTCTATGGACTGAGTCGATACAATACAACTAATCGGTTCACACTTCGTGTAATCGTATATGGATACGAGATCGAGACAATACGACAACAAGATAACTTGTGTGATTGACTATGGATACAAGATCGAGACAATACAACAACGAAGTATGTTTACTTCATAATAGGTTCGGACTTAACCAAACACAATAGGATTGCTATCAAGTAAATAAGAATTAAAGTTTGTGTAATTTACTTTAAATTATAATAACAACAACTATAATTGCGGAAAATAAAAGTAAATGACAGAGCAAGATTTTGTTAACGAGGAAACCGCAAATGCAGAAAAACCCTGGGACCTAGTCCAGAATTGAATACTCTCAGAATTAAGCCTCTATACAAAATCGAACCAACTTCGTATAGTTGAGACCAAGAAACTAAACCTATAGTTCACCTAGTTCCCTCAGTATCCCTGCGCCTCCAACTTGTAATAAGTCACACACTTGGAACAATTCCTTTCGTTGGTATTCCAAACAATAAAGGAACAACAAATCTGTTCGGTAACAACTCTTTTCAAACAACGTGATATGAGTTTGACAAAAGGCTCTTCCGTTTATCCCAATAAACTCCTTTGTCGGGTCCTTAGATCAATATCTACAACAACTACCAAAGTAATTGTTTAGGCTATACAATCAATACTATTAATCACCAAGAATTGTATTGATGCGGATCTTCTCAACTAATCAATCCAATCTATCACAAAGATAAACGATTATAGTTGAATCCCTTTCCAGCCGAAACAAGTATTGTGTACACCAAAGATTATGAACCCAAAAATATTCTTTGTCTTCAAATCTTATTTAATCTTCAAATCTTCTTTGATCTTCAATAAACACCTGCACACAAATAACTTGAATCTCTTGTGACCAATCACACACATAACGGAGTCTGTTAGAAATAGATTATCCCAAGACGTCTTTAGATCTACAAACAGTTCTAAAGATCCCCGTCGACACTTCGATCTAGTTTGAGTGAATCTTATATCAGAAGAGAAGATTCTCAAGCATAAACAAACTAGGTGCAATCAAAGTTCAACAACCGTTAGTCAATCAAATCAATCGAAAACTAATAATAAACTGCAATTATCTAGTTTCCCACCAACGGTACTCGTAGAGCTTCCCAATCCCAAAGAAGTCTTTAAAACGGGCGGTCGTAATAGATTTCTCCTAATTAGGATACGTTCCTTTCCGAATAGATGGCTCCACCAGTAACAACACAACTAGGTAGTTTTGCTGGCTCTGGGGATTAACTTGCTTGAAATGCAAACTTTAGTATTTATAGACAAGGAAGTTTGGACTCCAAGGAATTTTCAAAACCTAAAATATTCTCAAGATATGCAATATATTTCCAAATTCGGTTTCCATAATTCCTGGAAATGCACTGTCCAAATATTGACCGAAATCTCAGTAGAAAATCTCCAACTAGTAAATTCACATTACTAATTTTTATTTTCTAAAGATATGCATTTTAATTGCTGGAAATTAAAAGCATATAAAACTAAAAACCTTAATTAAAACATTCTCAATTTATTTCGATCCGGGATTCTCCTTTAGCTATTAAGGAATATCTTTGAACAATAAAAGATAAGATTTACTTCACATGTTCAAAGTATGTCGACATCTTTACTTTGTAAATACTTTTTCATATTTACAATCTTGGAACCGATTTGCCACACTTCCAGACAAGTTTAGAATTGGTTCATCTTACTTCTAAGAACTATGTGATTGATTATCCTATCAAATCACCACTAATGGGTTTCATGGTTCTACCTCAACATAAAGTTTTGGTTCTACCTCCAAGTGGGTACTAGGATCGGTTACACTAGTTACCATAAAATGGTTTACTAAGTACCACTTCTTATGGTAAAACTTGTGATCGGTTGACCAAGTTATAGGATCGGTTACACCAACTTACTAAAACTTCTTAAACCTATTACAAGGATCGATTACACTCTCTCTTGTGATCGGTCATACCTCTTACTAGGATCGGTTACCCAATGGCTAGTAATTAGTCACACCAATTTCAAGATATCGATCTTACCATCTCAGGTGATTACTTGAGATCGGTTTCACTAATAAAAGTCATACCAATACAAAAGTCAGGCCTTGTGAATAGTTTTACCAAGATACATAAACAAGTTATGAACGGTTATACTAAACACACATATTGGTAATTCAAAAGATTTGCAATGAATAACAATACCAATAAGCCTGGCGATTTCCCTTTCGATTCACAAAACAAGTTTATGAATTTACTTCCTTTAAACGAATGTAAAACATTGTTTCCTAGGACGAAATCTTCACCCATACCCATACGTAATCACAATAGCATTCATATGATTATGTCGATGTCTTATATACGAAGTTCAAAAGATAGACGTTATACTTCGTATTGCAATTCCTTAATACTATGTCTAACTAGAGTATATTATTTACAGCTTCCCAGTTATGTTTTCAATATGCACGACTTGAAAGATACGTTAGGAATGCAACAGTTCAAGTCAAATATTACTAACCTCAAGAGGAAGGATGATGTCGTCGATGTAGCTATTTACTTTTCACATTCTTCAAGTCTTCATGTAATACTTGTAAGTCTCATATCCTAGTAACTTTCTAGCTAACCTATACGAAGTTGACTCTAGCATATAATCAAGCGACTCTTTAAATGAGTTTTGATTCATTAAAATATGACAACCAAACTTGACATACCAACGCTTGGTGGGTTCAACCGAGCTATGATCTAACAGTAATCAATCCTAACAGGGTGGATCCCTACGTCGTCGATCCGAACATGGTTCTCAAGGTTCTCCTTATTCTTCACAGAAACAAACTCAAACCCCCACCCAACACTGGTGGATCAATAAATGGTAATTCTAATCTGAATGTTAATGGAAATGGATATGTTGATAGATGGAATTGAATGGGTGTGAATAAAGCAAAAAAGCTCAGAAAGGAAGCTCAAGATGCTGCACAATCATCAACTCAGAATTTCATCTTCAAGATTTTTTTTAAAACCAACAAAAGAATGATATTGTCAAAATAGTTGAGCGTAACAAAACGTCTTCAGAAATGAAGAAAGGTCGTTAGGAGGTTAAAAATAATATCTGTAATGCACACATGAAAGAATAATGGGAATGGACATGACAAAGAGGAATCGGGCACAACTGAGATCTGGTAAGAAGAATTTGATGAAATTCAAGGACATAAGGCACAAAAACGCCCAGCGCTAGCTGAAATTGATTCTGATGAGGAGGGAACCTTAGATGAGGAATCCAATATTGTCATTACACTAGCTTAACTAGTAATTAGTTTTAAATTCTGGATGCAGTATTTAGTTTAATTTATGTATAATCCTTAGTTTGAATTTCAATTTCAGTCTTGGTGTTTCCCAGTTTAATCCTTAATTTCAATTTCAATATTTGTGTTCAATCAAATTACAAAAATCACATTACATTTAAAGAAAGAAAACTAAACCGTCAATTAAAAGAAAGAAAACTGAATCCTCAATTAAAACAAAGAAAACTCAATCCTGTGAGGGTTTCTTTTTCCAAAATCAGCCCACAAGTGTGCAGTGATATCCTCGCTTTGTCTTAAATTAATATAAACTTCTGTTTTGAATTATCTCTTCTACCATTTTATACTCTCTTACGAGCACACCCCAGACGGGTTGAACTTCTTTCCTCAATGTATAAGTACCACTTCCATCTCTTTGTTATTAAATCGTGTCCATTGTCTTGCTTTTCACCCAGCTCGAAGAATTCTTCAAGGTAATCCATTCTCATCCTACTTATTTATTTTATGTATGGAAATTTTCTCGTATGTTATGAAAACTCATTCACGGCGTTAAACTAAACAAAAATTGTCCAAGTATATATATCACACTTATTTTTCACAGATGATTGTATCATTTTCTGTCATGCTAAGAGTGATGAGGTACACAATCTTGTTTCGCTGATTTCTGCTTTTGGAACGGCTTTAGACCAAATCATTAACTTTTCTAAGTCAAGTGCCTTTTTTTAGCAAACATAGTTCTTCACACCATAACAAAATTTGTTAGTTTTCTTAATATGAACGTGATGGGGCTAACAAAAGGCATACGCTGGTATTTATTTATTCTTAGGACGAAATAAAAATGAAAGTTCTAAACTTCTTATCTCTAAACTGCAGTCAAAGCTTTCTTCTTAGCAAATAAATCAGGCAGCTCGTACTACACAAATCCAATCAAGTAAGGGTTCTATATCATCTTAGCGTATGGGATATTTCAAGATACCTACACAGTCTCTTCAACATCTTGTTTCATTGCAGCGGAATTATCGGTAAACCTCGAACTCAAGTTGGTTATTTCGAATCCTGGAATTCTTTTTTAAAACTAAAGTGACTTGGTGGTCTTGGATCTAAAGATGCAACTCAATTTAATTTGGCATCGTTATCCAAACTGGCTTGGCGGTTAATTGATGATCCCATGGCTCTTTAGGCTAGAGTTTTAATAACTAGGTATTTATACAATAAGGATCCGCTGATATACTATATTAGGACCCAAGGTACATTTTGGAGAAATATATTGCAAGGTTTATAACTTGTAAAGCAACATCATCTTTGATCTGTTTCCATTGGTCATCATATTCATATTATAAGGTATAACTGGATTCCAACCATTCCATGAAAACTCACCTATTTTCACTATTTTTAAAGATTAAAGCATACAAATTAATGATATTATTAATCCATATATACTTATCAATGGAAGGATAACATACTAAATCAACTTTTCTCTCCGTCTGAAGTTCATCATATAAAGAACATTTTCATTCACTGGCTAAAATAATATACATGTATGTCCAGCTTATCCATAATAATATGTCGGAACCACTATTAAAGGACAACTGAAGTTTTCGCTCGTGTATGGCATTTAAAACTTCTTTATAAGGTTATCTTATTCATCTGAAAATATCTACAAGACATATTACCTAGGGATGTCGATAAATCCAAGTTCTTTAGGGTACTATAGGACCCGAAATTAGACCTTATTATTTTAGTTGGTTCCGAGTTCGATTCCCAATTTTGTGGATTCGAACCGGTCCTGATAAAGATATCGTGTAGTTATCGGGTTAGGGTATTTATCAGGCATCAAGAGATATTTACATATTCGGATTATTCATTAAATAATAATAAAAAAAATGACACTGAGACATGCCTCAATGAGCCAATTAACCCATCAAAGCATAAGTAAATAACAGTTCCGTAACAATTAAATTATGGTGGGTTTGGATGTGCAGAATTTTGATGGTGGAATTTATGGGTCCAGGGGATTTGGTGGAATTACATTTTCCTCGGTATGTTTGGGAGCCCAAATCCCTGAAATCACGTTTCTCATGGGAATTACTTTTCCAGCAAATCCTCTATATGGAGTCTGACACCTCCCCCTAAGATTTGCTGAGAAACTTCTCAAGGGATTTATGGGCCCATTTTTTTCAACTCTAAATGTCATATATATACAATTTTAAGATTCTAAGATAATGCCAAACAGTATATGGACTTTAAAACAAGATAATTTCATGAATCCCAGGAATTTTAACCGAATTACCAAACACACGAGGGATTCACATAAATCCCGAAATTTGCAACCCCATGGAATTATAAATCCTCGAAATTGTGAATTCCGCAAAAAAACCCAGGCTTATATACTTTTTTATCTTCCCATATATACAAAATCATCGTCCGCGTCATCAATTGGTTGCATCTAAAAAAAATATTGGTATTAACCATCAATTGCTTTCACAGATCTTCGTATTTTTAAGTCCCTAGAGTCGACAAGCTTCATTAGGAGTCGACCATGCCGACCATAGCAGTTTCAAAATATAAAATTAGAGTTATTTTGGTCCTAGAGCCGGCACGGTTCATGAGAATTGACCATGACGATTAGGGCGAACTTATGGGTCCGTTTTGGACTTCCAAATTGAGACAGCTTATTCCCAATGGGACTCTAATACCTAGATTTCGTGGAAGATATATAAAAAGGCTCTCTAGACTCTTAAAGAATACATGGATAAGGAGATCAAGAAGCTAGGTCTTGGAACTGCGATTGATCAACACGAATGCTAGGGTTTGTTTTACTTGTTTTCTTCAATATTTTCCATATATTTTTAAAATTCCATGATGAGCTAAATTTTTAATATTGGTTGAGGATGTAGCAGGATATCAGAAACATGTTACTTGATTAATACATTAATTTTGTTATCTTAATCAAATCATTGTTGTTCTTGTTCTACTACTAAATTATTATCGCCACGTATGATTGCATAAATGTTTGAAGAGAGATATTAAATGACAAACCGGGGGTCTAACAACCACACCCAATATTTCTCTTAGCAATTTTGATGGACTAACTCCTATCGGAGATTAAATCTAGAGCAAATCTTAGAAAAGATAGTACTCAATACTATAGACAACAACAAGATCTGAACACGCAACTACAGAGAAAATAGTTGGGCATGGCTTCACAATCCTAATGAAGTCTTCAAGTCGTTAACCTACAGGGTTTTGGGAAAACCTAAGGTTGAAGGAGAATCGACTCTAGTCGCCACTAATATCACACAGGAGGTGTGGGGATTAGGTTCCAGTTGCTAGTGTTTTCCCTTATATAGTCTTCAAATAAGAGTCTGCAATCAATGTTACCTTGGTAACAATGCATTCAATATTCACCGTTAGATGAAAACCTGATTAGACTCAAGCTAATATCTTTCAACCGTTAGATCAAACTTAGCTTGTTGCACACAAATGAAAAGTGACTTTATTTAGATATGAATAACCGTAGCTAAACGTGTGCACCTCGTTGGGTCAACAATAGTTAACCAAAGTTATCCATATGAACACTTTCATATCAACCATATTCATCTTAACCATAACTAGTTCAAATGACTCAAATGAAACTAGTTTTAAAGTTGTTCAATTGTTTATATTCTCATAGAAGTATACAAGACACAATTGAAGCAAAATCGATTTTGATTCACTCGAATCAATTCATGAACATTATAGCCACGGTTTGCAAAAGATTGCATTCCTTAATATATAAATGTATTAGTTCATGAACAAACCGATTTTAGAACATGACCTACTCAAGTGTGCAAACGGGTACGCATACCTAAGTAACCAGACTAAGTTTGGTTTCGCCAGTATGCGAACGGATACGCATACCTTCCAAACTCAGTTGAATTTCCGGAACTTGAAACTCACGCCAGTATACATAACGGTATGCATACTAAGTTCCCGGACTTTCATTAACCAACTAGTACGCATACAGATATGCATACTATGGTTCCCGGACTTGGAATATCATGCAATAGTTTAGCATACAAGTACGCATACTGTTCCATATCCAATCATGGTTAATTGTTCTAAACATTCTTAGAAGACGACAATAGCTGTCTCACACAAACTATTAGCTTCAAAGCAATTTTTAAGTGATCGAATGATCAATATGAAACATTTCGAGTCTACATCAAATGACTGTCTCACACAAATCATGTAAGATATTACAAGGCGATTTTCACATGATCATCTTTTGACTTTCATCAAGAATATAAGATGAACTTGGTTAAAGCGAAAGCTTACCAACACATATTTCGAGAAATATGTAAACGAGTTAAACTCAGCTCAAAAAATCAAATGTGTATAAT
Organism: Papaver somniferum; assembly: GCF_003573695.1. Classification (NCBI taxonomy): domain Eukaryota; kingdom Viridiplantae; phylum Streptophyta; class Magnoliopsida; order Ranunculales; family Papaveraceae; genus Papaver; species Papaver somniferum. The sequence continues at coordinate 207,392,769 of NC_039362.1, forward strand.
CGATGTCTATATAGCTATACGAATTTTGTCTCAAATAGGAGATAGAGTAGATATACTTTTAAGTGATAGATGAGTTCAAGTCTTCACATACCTTTTGTTGATGAAGTTCCACAAGATCCCCTTAGTAGTTATTCGTCTTCAATCGATGAACACCGTGAAGTCTAATGATCAACTACACTTTCTATCCTGATCCGAGACTTAGCTATAAGTAGACTAGAAATCAAGACTTATAGTTTTGACAACTAAACTTTTCAAACAAGCTTGAGATAACAATGCTTGCGAGTTCGACCGAGCAGTGCTCTAAAAATCTCCCCCTTTGTCAATTTTAGTGACAAAACTATCAATACATATGAATTACAAAATAAATAAACTTTGTAGCTTCTCATCCAAATGCTTGATTTCCTTGGTTCTTCAACATTACTCGAAATCTTCGTCACTTCCAAGTACTCCAGTGATTCTGAACGTGTTCAACTCAGCATCATAGTTGTTGAAGATCCGTAGCTATAGCAATGAAAAAACAATAGCTCTCAATCATTGTTATACAGTTTAATAGTATTATTATACAACATCAAAGTCCAATTGTATCACAACTTTTACAACAATACTATGGTGATATGTATCACTGCGCCTTAGTCGATACTTCATCTCACAATGAAAACCACTCCCTCTTACATAACGATCTGTAAACCATATGTATTTGTCGTGTGAACTACACATTAATTCTCCCCTTTTTGTCAATATAAATTGGCAAAGGTACAAAAACTAGTGGGATCATAATGAAATTCTCATAGAGATACTTTATGACTAAAAGAAAGCATATCAACTTTGTTTCGATGGTTTCACATAGTCGAAACTTAGTGTATTCATCAAGGAGTTTATAAAGATACAAAAAAACTCCTACAATATTCCACATCCGCACTCCCCACAAAGATTTGGCAATTAAGCACAAGTTCAATTAAGAATTCTCCCCCATAAAATGTCATTCCCGAAGAACAACAAGAGCGAGCTTACTTTTGCAAGAAAAGAAGGATTTCTTTGGATATTAACAAATTACATGAAACATGAATTTGTATCCAGAAAACTCAATTAAATTAACCACAAGAGAACTCATGATTAATTTAATCGGAAATGCTCAACATAAGAGAACTTACGGAGCCGCACAGTACATTCACATAGAAGGGGATGAGGGAAAGATCAATACTGCGGAATATTCAAAGATTCATTCTATTTTCATCAATATCTGCATAATTATATCGTAGACTTAATCTTTGTAATCAAAAGTTCATCATATGTTCCATAAATATTTGCATTATAACACAATAGGCTTAACTTTTGACAAATATGGGACAATCATAGTTCACAGACGCAAACACACATATCCCATAACAATTTTTGCAATGTATAAAACCAATAAAGATAAATACTGAAAAATCATCTTCCAAAAGCTATAAATGATCTTAGAAGAAAAGTACTCCAAGAATCCAAGTGACCAAGTCCAAGAGAAGTGGAACAAGTGCAACGAAACGGAGCAAAACACTCAATACCAGGAGTTGGGACAAAGACTAATCTTAACTCATCCAAATTCAGAAATTCTCATCTCCATTTTTAAGAGATTTCAAAGAGGAAGAGAATGCAAATAGAATGAGATCATTCCGAGTTCGTACGAAGAAGTTACAGCCAAAACAAGTTTACCGAAAATCGATGTCTACAGGCCACTATGCATACCGGTTTGCAAACGAACTTTCGTGACCTGAAGCAGTATGCGAACGGGTTTGCGTACTAAAATCCATGGATTTTGATTTTAAATAATTCTACGCATACCTGGTATGTGTACCATGAAGTCCAAACATCCCAAACTACTAGTTTCATACCTAAACATTTAAGAACCTTAAACACAGATCAAGTTAGATAGAAATGAACGATGAACAAGGTTAATGGATCATTATAAGAAATATAAGCAAATAAATAAAAACAAAATCGTACTCAAGTTTATAGACATGCCTTTTAGAAGAATCCAATCGAATTTTACAGCGTTACCGAGCATAATCCGTGCGCCCCAATTCTCGTGCTTCTCTCATTGTATACATAGCAGGGCATTCGTTGGTGAGGATGCACTTACAACACAATAAAGTTGTGTTGAGGTGAACAAAGTCTTGCTCACCACAAGTGACTAAAACAAACTTTTCCATAACTATGGAATTTTCACCATCTCTAGTTTTTGGCTTATTCTGTTTCACTTTTGGATTATCATGAAAGAGATCGCTTTTAGAACCTTTCACATCCAAATCCATCTTTACAAAGAACTTTTTAAGTTCCAACACCATGGATACTGCCTTCTCCATAGTCATGGAATTTTTTGGGAGATCATTCATTTTCACACTCAAAGCATCATTAACTTCCTTTTAGTATCCACTTATGAGTGTGTTTAGAAACAAACTGACCCTTCTTCCCATTGATCTCTTCTGGAATTCTCGGAAGAGAATTGGATTGACTATTCTTTTGCAAGTTAGTCTTTCTCCAATTGGGAGCATCGGATCTTGTCTTCGTCTTTACAAAGGTATCCTTTTGATAATCATTACGATTGTGAAAAGGCTTCTTATGACGTTTATAGGCAAATCTAGGTTTATCACAACACTGATTTCTTTGCCTAAAGGTTGGACAGTTACAACCTATAACGTTAAGGGTATTAGCATTAACATATGATCTTGGTTTCATAACTTCTTGTGATGCCCAAACAAGAACATCATGAAGTTTCTCATTCCTTATACGGAAACAACATCTCCTTTCCAGGTGACCTTTATTTCCACAATAGTGGCAAACATAAGGAATGTTCTTACCTCGATCCGTATGTGCTGACTTTGGAGGTTGATATACTTTGCTCTTTCGAACGTTAACTGCCGGTGAAGGTTTTCAGTTTTTCCATCAGTGGAAACCTTTTGTTGAGAAGAATCACTAGCTTTGACAAATTTTACTTATTTGTTAATACTTGGAGCATCTATTCCCTTATAATCGTTTGACTTTCGTCAAGAGTATAAGATGAACTTAGTTTAAGCGAAAGCTTACCAACACATATTGCGAGAAATATGTACTCGAAAAATCAAATGTGTATAATCGAAGTCTATATAGCTATACGACTTTTGTATCAAATAGGAGATAGAGTAGATAGACTTTTGAGTGATAAATGAGTTCAAGTCTCCACATACCTTTTGTTGATGAAGTTCCACAAGCTCCCCTTAGTAGTTCTTCATCTTCAATCGATGAACGTCGTGAAGTCTAATGCTCAACTACACTTTCTATCCTAATCCGAGACTTAGCTATAAGTAAACTAGAAATCAAGACTTATAGTTTTGGCAACTAAACTTGATTAAGCTTGAGATAGCAACGCTTGCGAGTTCGAACGAGCAGTGCTCTAACACTAAATGACCATGAATGCATATTTATGTTTAGACTAGGGTTTTGAGATACGTAATTGTTGATGAACCTTGTCATAAGTAGCATATTTTGATCCCTGATTGTATTCAAAACCTATGTGTGATTGCATATTGAAGTTTGACCTATGTTAAATAGATTACTCATAATATTTCTTGCATTGACTAGCCTAATTCATAAAACTTAATGCTTTTGGAGGATTAAACTTTAATAACACGTTGCATTAGGTTGTTCTTTGAGTAATATTCAAATATATTCATTATTATGATATGAGATGACATAAGGAATTTATCAGTACATGTTCTCAATTGGGTACTCTAGGGCCTTTGATAATGAATGATTAAGTGGCAACTCTAGTTATTAGTTGAAGTGCATGTCTTATAAGTTATGATTGATGATGAACACTTAACCAGTATCCTCCACTTATTGTTTTTCTTCATTCATTCTTTGCTTGTATAATTAGTTAAATTTTAATCTTAAATCACAAAATCTCCATATTTACATAACCTCTCAAATATGAATAACAACCCATATCCCCTTGTGGATTGGATTTGTGATCTTATTGTTTTCCTGGGAAGTGAAAGAACCTAAAAATAGTTTGCCTGGCTGACAACCGACCAATTACAGTGGTGAATAGAAAAGTTTTGTATATAGAAGTCAATAAAATTGCATTTCACAATGTATTTACACGATCACCATCTTCAAATAAAATATGCTAGACAATATTGCATATATAAGTCCATAATTATCATTCGATAAAGTTTCAATCTCGTGATTGAGACGCTACTCGTGACTGAGTGTTGCATTCAGTTCAAGTTCAAGTTCAAGCGTACGCTCAAGCTTAAGTCAAGAAATTAACGTGGAATGAACTTGGTTCGCATAATAAAAGCCACAAACGGCCAAGGTATGGGTCACTTCGAGATCATGCTCTCCCGCACGGATAAATATCAAGATCAAAACTGCCCTTGAAACTAGACTTGTGTATACCATGTCCTTTGTCATCCTTTTCGCTGGTATCATGAAAAGAGCTACCATTCTTACGAGAGACTATTGGTGGGGAAAAGATGGAGAGAAGGAAAATTTCTACATGAGAACATGTTCCAATTTGTGTAAAGACAAAGATGATGGTGGCAATGGTATTAAGAACTCCAGCAAATGGAACTTGGCTTTGATATCCAAAAATGGTTAGAGGTTGTTTCACCAACCTGTATATCTCTAGACCAAATCTATAAAATCAAAATCTAGATATTTCACCCAGTGTAGTTAAAATCGCTCTCCAAGGCCGATTACTCATCCAGTAATCGCTACAGGCTATTTGATCGAGGCGGTTTCCGTTCCAAGGCATTTTCGATTTTTAGCGATTAAGGCGGTCGATTTGGACCAATTTTTGAGCGAAACGAGTTAACGATTTTTCTGAGTTGGCCTTGCATGCACTAAAACCAGAAAATAAATTTTTTATAACCCCTCATATAGGAGTTATCAAATAGAAAAACCTCTGCGTACATGATAAATACGTACATATAACAATATTAAACACTTATTTACATGACAGTGTTAAAATTTTAATTTCAATTAGGTAGAAATCATGACTTGTGAGCGGCAATATATAAGTCTCTAATAATTAGGTTCCGAGTATTAGACCGAGTTTTGGCGATTTCCAAGTCCGAATTTATTGCTCCTCGCTCCAAGCTCCCCAACCGAGTATGACCAAGGAACGATTTCGACTATTTTGATTTCACCTTGTCTAATCATTTCCATTCTTTCCTACCATAGGAGCCTCTTGGGCTTGAAAAGGAGTTCATAAATAACGGTTTTTTGGGGATCATGGGTTTTTTGAGGGGACCATGATTTGATTAGGCCACCTTTCCTATAATTATAAGGGGTGTCCTAAAAGGTGGAGATGACTAGTTTACCCTTTTACCTAATTAAAATTATAGCTAATCTACAACTTCTTCGTCCTCTATTCTACAATTTTTCTTCTTCTCTTCTTCATCAATATATGATCATCTAAACCTGATTGTATACAAATCTAATCAAAATCATCAAATTTTCATCGTCATCGATTCATTGAGTTTTCATCGTCGATTAATCAATCTTTTATAAACAAACCTATCCATAAATATTTTCCCACAAACCCATTACTTCTAATTCGTTTTTGATTGAAATTTTGAACCGTAGTCATCAAAATATGTTGAATTTGGAGGTTACAGTAGTAATTTCGGTTAGGATAATTTTGAAAAAACCCTAGTTTTACAACCGAACTTTTAAAAATTAAGAACACTTCGGCTAAGAATATTTTTTTGCCTAACCGAACACCTGAGTTCGGTTGAGTCGCAAAAAATAATTTCAAAACCGAACTCTTCTCTATATAGTCAAATGTTGAGTTCGGTTTAATCGCAAAAAAAAAATTCTAACCGAACTTTACTCAGAAAACCTATATAATGAGTTCGGTTAACTCGCAAAAATAATTTCAAAACCGAACTCTTCTCTGTATAGCCAAATGTTGAGTTCGGTTTAATCGCAAAAAAATAAAATTTTGCGAACTTACCGAACTCTGTTGTTTAAAGTTCGGTTACAACGTGGTCGAGTCGACTGAACCGAACAAACTCTGTAAACTCAAGCATAGTAGTTCGGTTACATTTGATTTTTCATCAGCTAGCCGAACAAACGAAAACTCCATTAAAGCTCTGGTTCGGTTGCCTGTGATTTTGGATTTATTAACCTAACTGCATTTGGAGAAAGTTCGGTTACATGTTCTTCATATAATCTAACCGAACTTTGTTGACCTGGTTGAAATTTTTTTGTTACAATTTTGATTTTGAAGATATTTTAGGCCATTTATAACAACATTCACTAAGTTACAAGCATACTTCGGTACCCAGAGGATGTTTTTTCTCCATATTCACTCATCTCAAAATAATTTTTTCTCTCCATCTTCTTCTTCTTCTTCTTCTTCTATCACTTTAGTCACTCAATAATTCTACTTTAAAAAAAACAATGTTAATTTAACCTTAATCAATGATTAATCACACTAACTAATCATTATACAAAAATAATCAGGAGGGTAATTTTGATATTAATATAAATATTTAGATAAGGGGTGACCTAGAATTATTTCTAATGTCTTACCCAAAATAGAACAATGGTCCCTCAAAAAAAAAGACTGGTCCCGAAAAACCATTGTATCTAGGAGGGAGGTGGGTGGGCGATGGTTCCACCATAAACATCCTCTTGCCTCTTGGGGCTGGAAAGACCTATTGTTAGTTATCAGGGTAAGTTTCTTCGATTGATTCTCTTACACTAAGTAGTCCTACCTCCCCCAATATTGTCAGTGATGTTATAGAAAATGGAACCTGGAATCTGCCACTTCTTAGAATTACCCTTAGGTGGCTACATAAGCCCTCAAGGAATTTTCACTGTCAAATCTATATATAGCTCATCATCAAGAATTTTATTATGGATTTTATTCAAGCTCAACCGATCGACAAGAAGACTTTACAGGGAGCGAATAAAAATAAAGGGGTTCATAATTATAGATGGAACAATTTCACATCAGACTGGATAATTTTCTCAGATGCCTCTTTTAACAAAGAGAATTTCTCTATGGGATATGCTTTCATACTTTATTCTGTAGAACAAGAAACTTTTATACATATTTCTGCAGGTTCGGACTGGGCTTCTTCGGCATTACACGCAGAAACAAAAGCAGTTTTAAAGGCGTTACAATGGCTAAAAAACAATATCCTTTCTACTGTTACTATTGCGACGGATTGTAAGATCCTATCTGACTGCATTAACAAAAAAGATGCGATAGTCGACTGGACATCAGAGAACTCAATAGAAGAAGCAATATCCATTCTTGACAAACTTCCTCAAGCCAGACTAAAATTCATCAATATAGATTATAATGCAGCAGCTGATTCAATAGCTAAAGAAGCAAGAATACGAAATTTACAATACGTTTCGAAGCATATGCAGCAACAAATTCAGAAAGAAAGTATCCTTTCTAATATGTTTAGAAAAAATGAAATTGTAGATCTTTTGTATTATATTGCTTAATTAATATAATCTTTCTTTTTATGGAAAAAAAATAAAAAAAATCCATATATAGCATCTTTGTTAACAAAAATGACCAACCCATTTATAAAAATGCCAAATAAATTTTGAAACTTAACATGATTCCTAGGATTCAGTTGTTTTCTTGGAAGCTTAAAACAAATTTCCTTCTTGTGAGTGGCCATCTCTCCACTTACATCCATAGCTTTGATCCCACTTACATCCTAGCATTGAATGGTGTATGACCTGGTTCAAGAAAACAATTGTCCCTCTCACTGAGGGAGTTGGGCAGATATCTGTGCCACATCTGTTGGTTTGATTGGAAGGCGGATGTGTAGTGGTTTCTCAGCAAGACTCCTAAACCTAGTTTCACCGGAGACCAAATAATCAACCATCTGGACTATGTAAAAATTTGCAGGCCTGCTCAAAAGAAACCTTCCAACTGAGAATGAATTAAGATATAACTTCTTGACTTTCTTCTATCAAGCCAACTATGATAAAGTTACTGAGCTAGCTGGGATTGGTTCATGCATAGACCTTCAACTTAGGACAGCCATACCACTTCTATATACTCCATGTTTAAACTGATTCTATGTGTATAAATCTGCTTTTTGTTGATTGAATAAACAGGAGTCTGTGACAGCACAAAGCAAGAACAAAAGAGGGTGCATTCGAACAAAAGGTTAAAGCCTTACTCAAAAAGAGAAAAAAGAGGTACCACGAAAGGAGCACAATAACAAGTGCAACAAAAGAAAGAAACAAAGGCCTAAGTGTCTTTCCCTCCACGAAGCAACTCAAGGGTACATTCTAATTACAGATAGGTGTATACATGAAGGATACAAAATGCTGCGATTACCTACCAGGAACAGTATATCAAGCTGCATTAGAAGATTCGACCTTCAAATGGAAAAGAATCTAAGAGGATCAAGAAATAAAAAAGATTCTCTGTTCAGTAAGTAATGTGACCCACAACCCCAAGCCAAGGTCGTGTCCCAGAATGTAATTCAAGGTCTATATTAGATTTAACCATTGCCACCACAGCTTTTCTAAAGGAATCAGATTTCTTGACCGCATTTGGACTAAAATTAGAAACAATAGTATATCCAACCCGATTATAAGCCTAACAAAAACCCATCGGTATAGCTTTGTGGCTTTTTCAGTTGACTCTAGAGCTGCCCTATTTCGACTTACAGATATGTAAACTTTGAAGCAACCAAGCATCAGTTTCAACATTTCTCTTGTTTCCATTGGTGTCACTACTAGGTCTAACCTGACCTGAGTACTGAGTTATAAAATCATGAAACATATCAACGACCCAAAATAATCAGCAATTCATAATAGTTTTTGATGACGATAGATTAAATTCGTAGTTTTCGACAGCACAAGGACAAATCTACGAAAACACCAATATCAAACATTCAATCAAGTGAACAAATACAGTAAAATCTGAATCCAAACTATACCATATACAAGAAACCAACACTCTACTCTTCAATATCAAGGCTTTTCACATGGTTCTCCAATTTCATTTTAAATTTAGATGCAATGGGTTTAATTTTCAATCTCAAAGCACTATCTTCTTTTTTGATTCGGGCATCCATGATATCTTGAACATTCTCATTCTCAGGATCAAAAACTGGATACGTTTTGATCAATTCAGTCATCTCTTTAATTTTCTTTTGCATCCTAGATGAAAAACAATGTGGGTCAATTTTAATAGCTGAGTTCCAAACATCTAAACAACCTTGATAATACCCTAATTCAGCTCCAACTTCAAATCCTAATGTTAAACCTACTTGTTTTCCTTCTTCTTTTCCTGAAACTAAACCATCTGTATATCCTGCATTAATCCCCTCCTCATGATGTGTCTCATCCAGTGAATTTTTCGAATCCCATGGATCCAAATCACTGTTTTTTGGTGAGTAAATAGACAGAGATTCCATGAATATGAACACTAAAAAAATCGTGAAGCTGACCTGCTCAGACTATATGGTTGGACTCGAGAAAAGTGCTGTGCTTTTCTATTTATACTAAAACAACATATACACAAATAAGGAAACCTTGTAGGGTTTCCTAATACCTATACATGAATGAATACAACATGTAAGCAGTAATTGAACAAACCAATACATGAATTATGGTTGGACTCGCACTTGCTTCACCACCTATACATGAATTATGATTGTGTGTGAAGTGGAAGATTAGAGGGGGAGACAATTTTCTGTTTTTGGCAAACCAAGCCCCAAAGGGTTTCTTCTAGCTATATCATGCATGAATCCATTAATATACTGTGCTTCAGTGCATTAACAGTTCAAAATATGTATTAAGGGCATTTGAGTAAGTGATGAAATATGTTAAAATATATATTTGAGCAATGGTGCAACTCCATATATACTACCTCCATGACTAAGTGATGAAATTCAATGCCATTTGAGTTTTGCCTAGACAAATTCACAAACACTTGCAGTGCACAGCAAACTGAAAAAGGAAATTAAAAAAAAAAAAAAAAGGAAATACTAGGAGAAGGATCAAAATCACCAAAAATAACATTTACCAGTAAAAAATAACAGTGACTTCTGGATATGCAAGAAATTATTTGATGTAGCAGCAAATGGATAAGATGTTGATTGACGGTGGAGTGATAATCTGACATGAGTTAGACAGAGAGACAGAAAAAAGGTGGTCGATAATGAAGAATAAAAAAAAAACCGAAAGAGCATAAAAAGTGCCCACATGCAGGATCGAACTACAGACCTCCAGTTTACAAGACTGGCGCTCTACCACTGAGCTATACGGGCCCTCGATGCCACCACCAAAAATTATTATTTCAATACTGGCAAATCAGTTAAGTTGAACTGAAAAACATTTTGCATGATTGACAGAAGGGGATACCAGGACTAATATGAGGATAATGTTATCCGTCTACTATTATTTGCCATTATATCTTCTGGATGGTTGATTTGTATAGGGATATCCGATATATGTACAATATGCTTGAGGTGGGTTCGTCAGAAGATTCTTGCATTGTTGTATTGCAGGGCCGGAGCCAAGAATTGCGAGATGGGGTGCAAAAATTTGTTAAGGATACAAAAAATAGTTGGGGTGCGAAAAAACAAAAATACGCTTATATAGAAAGAAAAATTCTTATTGGGCGCCTAAAATAGGCTTTGGAGCCAGCTGGGCAGGGGTGCAAGTGCACACCATTGCAATGGGCTGGCTGCGCCCCTGTTGTATTGTATGGTCATCTGTAATTGTTAATTCGTTGTTGCATATTGAGCTTAAACGATGTTTAACGGCTACTTACAGTAATCAGAGCGGATACTGACCAAGGAGTAGGAGACGATGTTTTGTTGTATGAGAAGAGGAGGTATCTTCTCGGAGTGCAAAGTTGATGAAGCCCAGTCAGAATCCGTGAAAGAATATATAGGTGAATCACAAGTATATGCAGTCCAGTGGCGGAACTAGACATTGGATATAGGGATGGCTGGAGCTTTTTTCAGGGCTTGCTTAAGAATAAAACTCATAGACCAATTGTGGCTCAACTTAAAAAAGGCTTTGAAAAAAATGACTTTTTCTCTTGTTAGGGCTGGCTTAAGCTAGCCCTAGTCACAAGGTAGTTCCGCCCCTGATATGCACCCAATTTGGAATCGTCGATGGTTGTAGCTTGTAAAATTAGAACTTTGATCTGAAAAATGAATAAATCGAGCTTAGGAAAAATGAAAATTCCAGACGAACAATTTGATCTTGAAGTTAAACTTCTTCAAGCCAGTTTGAATAACATTAACAACTTCTACCCGTCTCGAATCACTTTTATTCTTGTCCATTGTCTCTCCTTTTGTCCTCAAGGTCCTTTCTCCTATGCTCTAATTCACCAATTTTTTGAGCAGGCCAAACAATGTGGGTCATGCTTCTTTAAAGCAAACCTAAAGGCAGAACGATTTTTTGGGGACGATGGTTTTTTCTGGAGACCATGGTCCTATTAGGCCACCTACACTATAGTGATAAGGGGTGTCCTAAAACATTGAAATGACTAACCTATTCTTAACCTAATTTAATTTAAAACCAACCAATAACTACCTATATATATATATATATATATAACCACCTCCTCCCACCACCGCCGATTACCACCACCACCTTCGATTATCACCACCACCAACCACCGATTACCACCACCGCCGATTACCACCACCACCACCTCCGATTATCACCACCACCAACCACCGATTACCACCACCACCTCCGATTACCACCACCACCAACCACCACCACCACTATATATATATATATAGCTTAATTTAAAACATTAACAAAGATATTCTCACAAACCTATTACTTGTCATTCGTTTTTGGTTGAATAAATGAGAAATAATCATTAAAATGAGTTGAAAATGGAAGTTGCAGAGAGGTTTAATGGAGGGTTTTTTTTCAGAGAAAAGTTCGGTTATCAAGAATTAATTTTTTCTTAACCGAACTCAGAGTTCGGTTGATTCGCAAAAAAATACTTTTAACCGAACTCCCTGTATTAGAACAACACAAGTCCATAAGTTCGGTTCCTTCGCAAAATAAGGATATCACCGAACTTTAGTTTACGAAAATAATGAGAAGTCCACAAGTTCAGTTCATTCGCAAAAATGTTAAGTTTTCTTTGTAACCGAACTCTACCTTTGAAACTTCGTAACCGAACTCTACCTAATTCGCCAAGAAATAAATTTCGTAGTAACCGGACGTTTTCCTAATTGCATATATGCATATATAAGCCCAGTTCGGTTGATTCGCAAAATATGTTGAAGTTTGCGAACCAACCGAACTTCTAACACTAGGTTACTTTTAACCTGCAGTTCGGTTGGGAACTTGGTTGCGTTGAAGTTTGCGAACTAACCGAACACACAAGATGTACCCAAATAAATTGTTAAGTTCAAAGTTCGGTTACCTTCCATTTTATCCTAGGTAACCGCACATTACACTGTACGACCAAAACCTCCATTAACGAGCGAGTTCGGTAATCTGCGTGTTTGGAAAACGTAACCGAACTACACTTTCAGGTGTGTTCGGTTACATGTTCTTGACATATGGTAACCGAACTGGCCCAAATCTATATAAAGAATTTCATTTTTTTTTTGAAAGTTTGGAGCAATTCAACCAACATTATCTAAGTTTGAAGCCTACCTGGGTACCCAAATACCCTTCCTCCGGTTGTAGTTGGTAAAATCCATCGTTTTTCATGTTTTCCTTCTTCACCTTCTCTAACTTTACTCTCTCAATAATTCTACTTCTTTAAAAAAAAACATCTGACTTTTTAATCTCACTAATTATCTTTAACTTAATCATCTCACTAATCATTACACTAACTATTATTAACACTAACTAATCATCATCCAAAATCAATAAGGAGGGTAATTTAGGTATTAATATAAATATCTAGATAAGGGGTAACCTAGATTTACTTCTAATGTCTTACCCAAAATAAAACCATGTTCCCCCAAAAAAAACCATGGTCCCCAAAAAATCGTTCTAAAGGAATATGCGTTAGAGATAAGTAAATGTTAAATTTAGGATCAAATTTATTCTCCTGAAAACTAAATTTTCCATTTCACAGAAAACATGATGTGACCAAAACCAATTGGTCCCTTGACCACCAATAGTCGGTTCTTATACCCGTGGTCAGTCATTCCTCTTCCGTAATTAGGTTTTACTGTCTAATGCTCAACAAGGTACTATTTTTAATTATGATTAAACACTAATTAATCATCCTTACACCAAATGCTTTGTAACTGACTTTGGTGAATGCTTAATCAATCATCTGGGCGCCACATGGTTGACTCATCGCCATAATGGATGGTCCGTCTCTCACATATTGGTTGACTCTTGTTCATTCACTCATCGATCAAATTACTATGTTGTATTAAGCGCCCATCTTTTTTTTTTTCTTTTTCTTTTTTTGCTCACCCTTTGGCGCCTTGGGCGTTTTTTTGTCTAGGCTCCCCTTGCATGACTTGTGCGCCTAGGGTTCCTTTTACAACATAGACCAAAACTAATTTGTAACTTAGACGTACTTATTTATAGATAAACTTAATTTCGTAATGATTTTCACAATGATGTTATGGTGTTCGAACATAGATACTTTTGGATATGCCTTGTTGATCTTATGCTTCTCAGTTGGAAAGTGATGGACTGTAGTAGGCACAATAAATTATTTAACTTATTTCCTACTAATTATAGTAATTACATATCGACGGTAAGGATTGTTACCACAGAGAGCAGTGTAATTAAGATCCTATTCAGATTAGGTAAAGAGACACAAAAGTAAATACTAAGGGGGAATTGGTTAACTAAAGTAAATAATAAAAAGAAATAGATGATTAGGGATCCTTTGTTATTACCAAACATTAACTCCATGAAGTATACATGTTACCTTTCGTTAGAAATCTTATGTCAGCAACTGTACAATGACAATAAGCTCCTGTATCTCCAAGACACCTTGTGTCACTGGATACAGAAGCGATTGACTATCATATTTTATCCATCTGAGCCACAGTGAATAAACTCTCAATGTGTAACCCAGTCGAATGCATTTGGGTTTGTGAATTTAGGTTAATCCCAATATCAAAAGCATAAGCTCAGTCTGCTTACTAGCGTTGTCTTCGCACGCGATTTCTTCATAGAATCACTTTTCAAGGTCTCACGTTCTCTACTTGGGTAAATAGTTTCTTGAAGGGTATGAATCATTCAACTCTCTACTAGAAATATATTTTTTAGAACATTGCTCGGTCGAACTCATAAGTGTTGCTATCTCAATCTTATCGTCAAATTTAGTTGTCAATACTATATCTTGATTTCTAGTCTATAATTAGTTAATTCTCGGATTAGGATAAAAGTATGTTGTTGAGAACCGGACATCACTACGTTTTACCATTTGAAGTCGAAGATAAACCGAAGCTTTTAGAAAACTTCTTCAAAAAAAGGTAAGTGAAGATTAACCACCTATTTCTCAAGTTATATTCATCCTTCTATCTATATATGAGACGTTGTCGCATATCTAATTAGACTATTGCAGGAATATCAAGAATTTCGAGTCAAGTTTATCTTCGAAATTAGTTCTCGAAATATATGACTAAGCGTAATGAATATTTGTTCATACTTGATGAATTTTGGTTACGAACAATTTATTATTCATAATCTAAATCGTGATTCAAGATTATCATTCGAAAATAGCATGGAACAGTGATATGTGCAATTGATGTTATTTGGGAATATTTCGAATTGATTTAGAGAGAAATATATAACTACTGTAAATCTAGATACATGATAGTATGCATACCAGTTTCACAAACTGGATATTCTGTTATAGGTCCGGAACCGTAGTACATGTACCCAGTACACGTACCGGAGTAGTTGTATGTCGACATTGACTTAGTGGTATGTATACCCGGTATTCATACCACAAAAAGTCTGTGAACTCGTGAACATGGAATGGTACACATATCTAGTATGTATACCGGAAAAGAACTGTGGTTTTGAAACCGGTGTGGTACCCATACCCGGTAAGCAAACCGAAAAATTATGTATGTTTCGGAACTTCTATTTGTCTTAAGGGTACACATACCCGGTACATGTACCATGACAAGTATAGTCACGAACAAGACTGAGTACACGTACCTGGTATACGTACTTGACATGTCGAATATTTTCAGATGCACATAAAATTATTTCTATGAGATAATTAGCCTGGCGTTTTTAGGGGCCACTCAAAAGGATTTAGGGGCCAACAATAAAAAAAAAAAGGTCACCCAAAGGGAAAATGTAGCCAGCCCTTATCTCGCGTAATTCGTAATGGCGAAATTACCCTTATATATTCGGAGGATATGATAACATTGTTACCCTCCGAATGCAATCGGAGGCCAAAATATTTGCCAGACGACCGATTATACGAGGTGCAGTATTTCTTGGTTCGTGTTTTGGATTCAGCGTTAATCGAGAGTTAAATATATTACAAAACCTACCGATTATAAGTTGCCGCAAATTCAAATTTTGAAAGCTACCATAATCGGTAGATTTGCTAAATCCAATACCTACCGATTATTGGTTTCTCCACATTCAACTTTCGTCAAATTAGCCGTTGGAGTTTTTGGGAAAAACAAAAAGAGCCGTTGGACCCTAAACCTATATAAAGAAACTCATATCTATCACCCCAATTGCACCAAACTCTTTCTTCTCTTCAGTTTTAATTTTCATAACAAAAAACATGGATATTGCTTTTGCCGAAGAAGAAGATTGTGCTATTTATAGAGCGTGGGTTGTGGTAACTACTCATGATCGTGTTCACAAGCTCCACAAATCGGAATCCGAAGAGCAGATATGGAACCGTATCTTAATGGTATTTGAGGCCTTAGATGGTAATCGAATTCGAAGATCATCCAATGACATTAAGATGAGAAAGAATGCGCTAGATAAGGAGATTGACAAACTTGAAGATGAGGAACGGTTTGTTAGGAACGCTTTTCCTTGGTGGACGTATGAAAAACGAGTAAGTATCTCTGTAACTCCAATTCACATTAACAAAAGTTATTACTAACTTGTTACTCATTCGTAATTTCAGAGAAATCTTGCGGATCGCCGGTATGTGGACCTCTACGGGAAACGATTTGAACATGAAGGATGCTACAAAATTAAGAGGGACAATTTCTATGGTCACTGGAAGTTATGATCTGTTTTAATACTTTTATGGTCAATTAGGAGTATGGATTTAGGTGCTTTTGACGAAATTGTAAGGTTAAGGCCGTTTGAACTTTATGTAATGGATGTAATCGGAGTATTATTAATATAAAAACTAGCCGATTATACGAAATCGGTAGATTATTTTGTTAAACAACCTACCGATTGTAATATTCGGTTATTTTATGAGTCAACTTTCTTTCCGATTATGGTGTTGTTTGGTTCCAGGAAACAATTTTTTTTGAACTTGTAATATTCGGAGGATAATGTTTTTGTAAAGTTCCGAATGTACGATGG
>NC_039362.1:207409691-207426104 GCF_003573695.1 Papaver somniferum
ACTGCTGCTCCTTTGTCCTAGAACGGTTGTCTTCAAATATATACTTTGTTCCTCTAGGAGTACCTTTGCACCGCCCCGGGTTCTCTCCGGCCAACTTCAGGATAGGGAAGTGGTCATAGATCCATGCTATATACATAAGAAACCAAGTTTTAGTACATAGATTGTGTATATTCGGTAGTAATTACCAAACATAATTTCCGATTATATATAATCAGAAACAAAACTGAGTAGTTATCCACCGAATACACAACATTCGAAAATATATATGGATCATTTCCTACCGAATATGCGTCATTTGGAGTTCAGTAACCTATAGCTTTTCTGGCCTGTATATTCGGTTCTAATATCAAAAGAATATTTCTGATTGTATATAATCGGGAAAACAATTAAGTACCTAGCCACCAAATAACCAACATTCGGAAAATAAGATGGATCAATTCCTACCGAATATGCGTCATTTGGAGTTCAGTAACCTATAGCTTTTCTGGCCTGTATATATTCGGTTCTAATATCAAAAGAATATTTGCGATTGTATATAATCGGAAAACAAAGTAAATACTTAACCACCGAATAACCAACATTCGGGAAAAGAGATGGATAATTTCCTACCGAATATGCGTCATTTGGAGTTATGGATATGCATCATATGTATTGTCTACTGAATAACTATAGAGTGAGTTATAGAGTTAAAGAAAAAACCTGCAATAGAGCCACATTCCCGGCAACTTGGCAGGTTCCTAGCCTCGAAGCCTTTCTCAACTCTTCCATCAAGAATGCTAGGCATGCCGTGCCCCAAGAATAGTCACCGACTTCATGGAGAGGATCCAAAAGTTGTATAAGGTTCGCGTCGATACGGTTGCCAGAAGTATTGGGGAATATGACACATCCCAATACACAAAGGAGATATGCGGTGGCAGCGTGGTTCACTTGCTCATCAGTTAACGTTCCATTCTTTTCCTTCTCCAAGGTGCCTCGAAACATATTCATCAAAGCTGTAATGTTGATCTGTCTTGTTCTGTAACTTGCATGCCTCCTAAACTCTGCTGTTGTTGTCTCTTCATCCCAACCTAAGCACTTGTTAGTTAGAGAATAAAGTTGTGCCCAACTTAACTGCTTTGTGTAGTTAAACTTCAAAGCTGTGCCTTGGTCGGAAAGGTTAAGAATCTGCACAACATCATCCGGGGTGATCGTCATCTCCCCAAACGGCATATGGAAAGTATCGGTCTCAGGATACATTCTCTCCACGAACGCCGATATGGCCACACGATCATGTTCCAACAATGAATTCTCGGCGGCATTAGCTAACCCCGAGTTGGCAACAATTGTCTTGAACCTTTCACATTCACCGGATAAAGGCCACGCAAGCATTTTTGTTGGTGCGACGGTAGGTTTGAGTAGACGGACCGCATCTTGATGATCCTATTAATACAAGTATTACGATATAACACATAGACAATACATTAATAAAAAATAGTAATTTTATTACCTCGGTTTCATATATTTCTCTGGCCCATGAGTCTTTGTATCCAAATAGCAATTTTCCTCCATCCGCTGGTAGTCCAAGGATTGTGCCTGCTGGAATACCCTTCTTCTTCAAGTGCTGAGGGACAAGATGTGATGCTTTCTTAGAAATATCCTTCCTTACAACATCTTTTCCTTTTTTGGCTTTTTGGGTACCACTTGGTTGTCCTTCTTCTTCTACTCTTGCCACTGGATCAACTGGTTCAACACTTGGTCCTGCACTTTGTTGAGCGGCTTGTTCAACACTTGGTCGCACCCCTTGTTCACTGCCTTGTTGTTCAACAGTTGGTTGCACTCCTTGTTGACTGTTTTGTTCTTGTTCGCTTTGTTGAGCACCTGAATTATCTTTGGCACTCGTTTCCCTCCTAGCACTAGCTGTCACTTTCTTCCTCCCTTCTCGACTTTGTCTAAACAACAAAGAAAGGAACAATATTTACAAACTATACAATCGGAAGACAAAGTATGGAAATATAACCCGAATGTACACATTCGGACGTAAGAAGACACATATTGTTCCCGAATACAAAACAATCGGAAGCTAACTAAACATATTTGCAACCGAATATACATCAATTGGAGTTCAGAAGCTGTAAATTTTTCATCCTACACAATCGGAAGAAAAAGTGCACCTCTATAACCCGAATGTACAAATTCGGAAGTAAGAAGACACATATTTTTTCCGAATGAAAAACAATCGGAATATAACTAAACACGTTTACAACCGAATATTCATCAACTGGAGTTCAGAAACTCTAAAATTTTATCCTACACAATCGGAGGTATAAAACATTATATTGTCTTCCGAATAAATACTGGCCCCAAAATGGGATTTTTCCTATATCATAAATTTTGAGATTTTTTCAATATATACATTCGGTAGTGAGTGTTCTTCCAAATACTTTGTGTCTACTTAAATATATTCGGTAGCCAAAAAATTCATTAAACTACCGATTATTAGCAGTTTGTATCCAGGAAGATATGGCCACCAATATTCGGCAGATAATCATCAAATCTTTCTCCCGAATACTGTCGATGTTCTTGAAAAATGAAGAACACGACTACATTCGGAAGTAAATGAGCATGCGTATCGTCCGAATCTGGATAAATAACCGAAAACCCTAGAAATTTTTTTTCTCGATTCGACGAATTAAAGCGAAATAAACCCCAAAAATGATAGATTCTTACCTAATTGGGGCCATTTGAAGTTGACGAAGTGTTTGAGTCTCGGAATCGCCACCACCGACTACATTGCCGGGTACTTGTTCTTCGCGTTCTTCTTCATTTGCAGCAAGAATTTCTTTATTTCTTGCTAAAATTCCAATGTTTGGATCGATACCCCGAGCAACATTTTTGGTTCTAGGTCTGTGGGTTTCATTTCTCTTATCCATTGTTTTATAATCGAATCGACGATGTTTTGATTTTACGATTCGTGGCGATGTTTCGGTTGAACGAGGAAAAAAAAAATTTCTTCCACAATCGGAAGATAATATGAAACTGGAAGAAGAAGAGTTGAAATGAGTAGAATTGTTTTTGATTTGGTTTTTATACAGTTTTACCAGAAGGGCATTTATGTAACTTCAATATCATATAGGGTACCCCTTAACTAGAGTCTTTGGCTGGGTATAAATTGATGGCCCCTAAATCCTTTTGAGTGACCCCTAAAAACGCCAGAATAATTAGCATTTGAACAAATCTCTAAAAACACTATATAGACACCGGTGAATTCGCACGCGCCTGCAGTTTGAACCGAAGATTGGACATCCATTCTGATGCACACAGATCCCTATAATTCAGTATTTCTTTCTACGTGGACCATTTGACATCAACATCCTTGCATTTTCTTCAGTTCCCGTATGACTTTTTGATTTGAATCAAAGACGCACGCCTGATGTAGTTGCGGACCTACCAACATGCCCCTCTCCGTTCTAAGACCTGTAAAATATAATTAATTTTGGATTGTTGCTAGCATCTGATTCATGTACAAACTAACAATTTTCTTCTGCAGAAGTTCCCCTTTGAAAGCAGTACACTATTTGTATCCATGCACTAAAAGACCACCAACTAACATCCATAAATGTAGTTTTATTTATGCACTGGAAAAGCACCTCATAATCTGTAACTTCAAAGTTGCATCCAATCCACCACTTACGTAGTTACCCTCAATTGTTACCCAAACAACCAAAAGGTCAAAGAGATTTGATTGTTTTGATAAAATGATTAAAATCTAATACACACCAGTTATTTAAGATAATAGAATATATTATTTAAAACGAATTCACAATGATTTATATTTAATGGTTGAGCTAAATTATAATAAAAATGACCGAATGGATGAAGTATCAATGAAATAAGAGTTAGTTGTTACACTTTTTCATATACACAATGTATCTATTCTGATCCTACTATAGTTTCTGCTGCACTTTGTCTAACACTAAAAGCAAGCTCATTTGAGGTGCATAGAAATTGAACATCATCTTGCCCAACCCTTCTCTAAGTGAATCAGTTCTTTCTATCACCATTGTTTTCTGATGGCACACCTACAGTATGTGCTACCCATCTCAAACATATATAACTACGTGCTGCAATATGCATTTTAGTTAAAAGTTACGTTGGATTATATATTGTAATCCCACAAATACCTAGATTTAGTTTCATAGATGGCAAGGATGGATCTAAGCGACCAAACATCTTTCCACGCATTTGTAGTAGCCCATTTTAGACCACATCAACCTTTATGTTACAACATTTTGCATACCCTTTAAGAATCATCTGAAAAGGAATGAGAACTAACTGAGCAAAAAAAAAAATAGAATGAGAACTGGAATACAACATAATACAAAAAATTGAACTTGCCAGGAGATTAAAACTTATACACACTGGTATATGGACTCTTCTTAGGATGAACCCTACGCTAACTTCATGATATGGTTGAGTTGGAGGCCTGATTTAGCTCCACCAGTGATCACCTTAACAACAGAGTAAGCAATTTAGTTTATGTCATTATAAAACTCATAGAATATCACTCCCAACAAAGAATATTGAATAAGCATAATCAACTTAAACAAAAGTTAAACGGGATGCCAGGTTGAAAATTAACGTATTTAGTGGTGGAAAATGAGACTCTCACATAACTTAAATGATAATTTTCAGTCAGGTATTTTGTCAAACAACTCAGGTTCAAATTGAAGCAAACCTCAAGCATGCATCAGAAGAATAAAAATCAGGTAGACCTTAACATACATTGGCGATCGAACTTACCTATTCGGAATTCTGGCAAAAAAATTGATGTTTAAAACCCCAGAGTTGTGAACCAAAATCATCTAAATCTACTCAAATTAGTGAAGTAAGTTGTGCATAACGAAATTTGAAGCAAACCCCGGTATTTGTGGAAAACTTGGTTTGAAATTGAAATTGATACATCAAAATTTCGAAATCAGATAAAATTGAAAGACAAAGCTCAGATTCTCGGTAAAGATTTTTGTAAAGGTTTGAAGAAATTAGGGTGGTGGAGAGGAGGAGATGCCGAAAGGCTACGCCACCAAGGTTGGTAGCGTTGGTTGAGTGAAAAGTGTCCCCCTTGGTCCGTCTTGGGCGTTCCAGCGGTTTGGCCACGTCAGGTGGGACTTCATTCTGCGGCACTCACGGTCTTACCAGAGAAACTGAAGGTCTTGAATCGCAGGGTGGTGGTGGAGATGGAGGGTGGTGGTGGTGTATCAATCTTCGCTAGTCAGAAGTGGTGAAGGTGTTGCTGGTTTTTGTCGAAAATATGGAAGCAGATAAAGAAAGGAAGATGGGCGGCCTCAATCAAATTCCGCATTTGATCCAACGACCTACAACGAATGTACACACGGAAATCATAAAGGTTCGTACGAAAAGTCGACCTTTCCTTTATTATAGTAAGATAATTTTGATTACATTATAACCTATGGTTGTGATTCAAACTTAAAAGTCTTAAGTGTTTATGAAAATGATCAAGCTTACAGTTTAATCGGCTAGTTTCGGCTAACCGTCCATGAACAATGTCTTTATACACGGTTCGGTTACGGTTCATCCTAACCAAAATATATATTGATATGTCAATCACATTTCAAAGATTCATCTGACAGTGGATATTGTTTGCTTGGTTCCAAAATTATCTTAGCTTGAACCTAAAGCAACTTATACTTTGAAAGTATATAAAAGGGGAACCTCAAGCAAATGGAATCTTTGAATCCCGACACTACTCTTTGTGTGTCCTAGTTGTAACCTAGAGTCATCCTCTTCCTAAAACCCTTCTAGGGTTTAGCGACTAAAAAGACTTCACAGGGATTTATGAAGCCAGGTCCAACTATCTTTTATCTTTATAGTTCGCGTGTATCATGATCTTGTACGGTTGTTGAGCTGCTCACTTGAACAAGATAGATAGAAATCGCAAAGTTCTCTTTATCTCAGACTTTGTGATTCCACAGATATAATACATGCATGTGAGGTGAATAATAATCTAGGCTGCTCTTCGGGAAGAATAAGTCTGGATTTTGATGTTAGCTAGACTTTGTATATTGCTATCGATTTCTAGTCTCACGTTGATATACGATCAAAAAGGAAATCACCATATAGGCTTACCTGTGGGAGGCAGATTGGTTTAAATTCTTCAAATGAGTTGAAGCAACTCTTAGGTTGTAAAGGACGTCAGCTAAGGGAGTCATTTGCCAGAGTCCTGCTGGGATTCAAGAGGCATAAGAAACACGACTGTAACTGAATTGATGTTAGGGTTTAATTTGGTCTCAACTACATTCCGTTTGAAGTTAATTGGTAGTAGGCTAGTGTCTGTAGCGGCTTAATACAGTTTGGTGTTCAAATCTGGACTAAGTCCCGGGGTTATTCTGCATTTGCGGTTTCCTCGTTAACAAAATTTTTGGTGTATGTGTTATTTCTTTTTCGCATTGTATTGTTTATTTTTATAATTGAAATATCACAGGTTGTACATAAATTAATCAAAATAGATACATCCATCCTTGTTTGTAATATACGACTTGATTGATTCTTGGATATTGATTTTTGAGATCGTCCAAGAACACTCACACGTAAATCAAGTTCAGGGATTTGGTTCTGTCAACTTTCTGATTGTGAGAAAACGAGATATAACTCTGAATATTATTCCTCGATTGAGATTCATTAAGTTGAACTCTCGTAATTGTATTTAGGTTTTTTCCATACAGGTTTCCTATGAAAATGTTGGTGTTGTATTTGGTACCCCCACGTTTTCAATATTGATCAATAGATAAATTTAATTGTACATTTAAAAAATCTAAAAATCAAACATACATATTATATATGATGAACGATAAGATGATTGAAACTTCAAATAAACCTATATAACTAATAAAGCTTCATGTTTCGAAAATTGAATTCATCCTTAATTAACAAAAGATTACCTACTCACGATACAAATAAAGAAGACGCAAAAGGCGTATCATGGTTTCCCCCTAAACGAGAAAAAGATGTAAAACCCCGCCCCTTCTCCCTCTCTTTCGATGATAAAAACGTTATGAAAACGCCCCTTAAGAAGTCTTAGATGTCTCCTTAAATATCCCTTACAACCCTAGGGTTTGGGATTATTTTAAAACCAAGTTTTCTCACTTTAAAAGCCATTTTCGCAACCTTCATTATCTAGGATCGGTCATTGGATCGGTCCCAATTTAAATCCATATTAAATTATTTTGGCCATAACTTATTTATACAAACTTGGAACGACCTCATGCTTTTTGTGTCGCTTTGTCTTTTCATAATTTGTAACATATAGTTGAATACCTTTGAATTTTATCGTGTTAGAGCATCACTCGGTCGAACTCACAAGTTTTGGTATGTCGAGCTTGTTTGTCAATTTTAGTTGATCAAAATTATGTCTTGATTTATTGTCTATTATAATCAGTCTTGAACTAGGATTAGAGTAAGGTAATTGAGTATCATAATTCACCAATCGACCTTAAAGAATTGAAGACGGTGTCAACAGAAAATTCAACAATAAAGGTTTGTGAAGACTAACTATCCTATTCTAGAGAGACATGTCGTACGACTTCAATATTATGATGAAATATGCAAAGAAAATTGTAATCTATAAGGAATAGCCAAGTTAGTTCTTAATGTTCAAAAATTATTTCATCAGGTTACGAACTTAAACCTGTAAATAGAAAGACGTAATATATTTTATTAATATCTCAATTAACTCACATACACAAACCGATTTCCTCAGTTCGTGAACTGATGATTTCGAGATAGTACTGGATACTATTTATTTTAGCTTACATGAACTGTTGCTCAGTTCGTGAACTAGTTGATTTTTGATGTTTCATGTCCACTTTTTATTTTCAATTACACAAACTATTTTTCACATTTAGCGAACTTGTCAATATAAGAACTCCAAAGTTACGAGATGACTTTTTAATTCGCGAACTGATTTGGTGATCTTGTGAAAAATTAAGCTTGTTGGTTTAAGAATTATTTGACCGTAGATCTATGGAAAACCATATGGTGCACTCTGGTTGCACACATCTTATTTGTAATTCTGTTGATGGTGGATTTTCAACAAAGGTCAAAATCGTAAAATCATGAGACTGCATGTTTCTGACCCGGCTTCAGGAACGCATGTGCCGATTCATATTTTACGATCCGTGAATCGTTTCACGAGCTCTGATCGAGTTCCTCTCAGAGCCATGATGAATATGATTCTCGAAAGGCCTCCCACTAGCTGAGCGTTCGATGATGCGCATTTCATCATGACCTCTATGTATAATAACATGATTGGGCGGTCCTCCTACATAATTGTTTGTTGAGAGGGCTTAACGCCTTCAGGACGTTGGCGATACTCGTTGTTCCCTGACTACATAGAGACTCCTCTCTGCATAGAAGGAATATTGGGCGGTCCTCCTACATAATTGTTTGTTGAGAGGGATTAACGCTTTCAGTACGTCGGCGATACTCGATGTTCCCTGACTATGTAGAGAGGCCGTGTATAGACTCATACGGCTCTCTTACATAATTGTTTGTTGAAGGGGCTAAACGCCTTCAGGACGTTAACAATGTTGCGCGATTGTTCCCTGACTATATGGTGGCTCTCTAAAAGAGTCACAAACTAATACCGCAAGTGCACGGCGTCGATGTAGATAATGTGAAAGTGCGAGTCGATCCACAGGGACAAGGTGTGTGTAGTTGAAGCTTAAGGTTTCACTAAAACTGAGTTGTAACAAAGAGTCTTGGTTGTGTTAAAACACACTTGAGATGATGGCAGTGACTGAACTGAAAAACAGCAGAATGTAAAGCAAGTAAACAGGAACATGCTAGGGCTTTTGAATCCACTCCTTGATCCTAAACTAAGGCAGATCCTAATCAATCATGTTCTTGTTTCATCTCAGGGAAGATTGTGGATGATTTACTTAACTAATCTTACTAACTTACCCCTAGCATCAACTGTCTTCTCACAGTACAGCTGATCACAGGCTTGTTTGCTCAACCAGTTATCTAGCAATCCGCATTGGTGGAAGGTTAATCCCCTAAGTTCTCTAGTTCACCCCTAGCATTGAGTGTCTTCTTACAGCACACTCAATCACAGGTGCATTTGATCACTAAGTTTACTAACTTCCCTACTTCAATTAAGCACAGTCCTTCAAATGGACTGAATCCTTAACTACTCTCACTCTTACACCCCTAGAATCAGTTGTCTTCTTACAGCACAGCTGATCACAGGTGCATTCACTCAACTAGCTAATTATCAATCCTACTTAGTTTCAGCACTACAAGAACAGTGACATGAACAAGGACTATCCTAGCTTACAATTCAAGAGTATCATCTAACCCCTAGCAAATGGAGTTAGAACATAATGAAATTAAATGACAATGGAATTGAAATTTTTTAAAACATTGAACTGAACTTGAACTTGAACTGAAATTAAATTGAAACAACATTAACAGTTGAGGTCCTGGCTATTCCAGGCCTCTTGGTGGTGCTCTGGCTAATCCAGGCATGCCTTCTACAACACAACATACATCCTATTTATACCCAAATTTTAGGGTTTACAATTTTCCCCCAAATTGGCAGTTGAAATTAGGGTTCGACTTTACCTAATTTGATGGCACAATCTCTCCCCCATGCGTCGACCCATTCTTCCTCTGACTCTCCTGCTCCATTCCCATGCCTCAATTGATCCTCTAGCTTCACCTATTTCATCATTTTCTCATCTAGGGTTTCAGAGAGAAAAGAGGGGAAATTAATGAAATAGAAGGCTAGGGAAAGGTAGGGTGATGATGGGTTTTGTTTGATTTGGTGGAGAGAGTTGTTGGTGGCGTTTGGTGGAGATGGCAGGGGAGAAGGTGGTGGTGATGGCGTACGGGTTCTGCAGACGGAGAGGGGAAGAAGATGGATTCGATGATTTTGGGAGAAGGGTGTGTTTGGTTCGATTAGGTGAAGGTGGGTTTGGTGTTGTAGTGTTAGGCGGGTGTAGCAAATGTTGATGAACAACGAGGATAAACGTTGGGTTGTCACTTCTGAAATGGATCTAACGGCAAGATGGAAGCAGGCTTGGAGCGACCGTTGGATATATGATACATCAAAACTGACGGCTTAGATTGGAGTTAGGTACTATGATGTTTGACAGGAACTTCAGAGTTTGATGCACGATGATGAGGCGACCGTAGGATGATGTGATGGATCCTATCTGACGGTTCTCATGGAAATGGGTATGGATATTGGAAATGGATTTGGGTAAGGGTTTTGGGCCTTGGGTATGCCAAGCCCGTATCTTCTTTAAGAACAATTCTTCCTCTTCAAGCCCACTTCTAGTTTATCCGGCTCTTGCAAACATCATTCTTTGCTGCCTTCCTGCGGGAGTCTTGACCGTTTCTTTGCTCTTTTCGCTCAACAATTCATCCAAGCTATATTTAGTACCTAAAAATACAAAATTAATTAATAAAAATATTTATTTTTGAAAACAATGAAAATACAGAATATGGGATAAAATGTAGAATTAATGCACAGAAGATGAGTTAAATGCCAAGAAAAATATATAGAAATATGCACTTTTTAGCACTCATCAAATACCCCCAAACCTGAATTTTACTTGTCCTCAAGTAAAACAAAACTAAGGAAATCCTACCTATACCACTGTCGCTGGTCTCTCGAATGCATTTAGCATATGCACTAAGCCTTTTAAACCACTAAGTGTCCCTAGTGGACGAGTGAAGTCTCGTGAAGGTTTGCTTAGAACGTACCTACAAAGTTCTAGGTCAAAATATAAGCTCAGATTCCATCAAATGTGACATGTGCAAGACAGTTTAAGCTCACAGCAAAATGGAGATGTCAATCTAGCTATCTAAGGCACAATCCTAGCACTGATAACAAAAAAAGACATGTGATAAGAGTGTAAAGTGTATCTACACATGTGTCTAGAATGACCTGAAGTTATGACTACTAATCACCAAGAGATAGTTTTTAGGCTAAGAACCGAATTCTAAGCCAAGCTAGCTGTCCGGCTTTACGAGAATTCTGAATGTTCACCCAATGAGTTGGTGATATTTCAGTTTACCCGCGTTATACATCGATGGCTGCACCCTCCTTGCTTATTACAAGACTATTTACAACAAAAAGATGACTCTTTACATGACTCTTATTTACATTGATTACTCTCTTTTATTTTTGGAACAAGAGAGAACTATTGTCTTTAACATGACAAAACATGGAATAAATACTTGATTTTTTATTTATTTTTTTTTATTTTTTTTATTTTTTGATTTTTCTGATTTTTTTTTTTGTAAGAAATAACTTTGAACTTTACAACATAGTGACACTTTTGATACATGAACAAAAAGAAAAACATAATTACATGACTCTTAGCAAGAGGTGGCCCTTATCGAATGCATCCGGTCAAATTCTATGGTTGCTTTTCTTAACGTATCCTCCAACTTCTATCCCAGCCAACCAAAGAACAAGCTAGTCAAGTCTCATTTAGTATTCTAAAGTGATTGGCAATCTAACTTCCTATCAAACACCTTGAAGATCGAGGCTATACATGTATTGGTAGATCGTGCGCGTGCAAGTTTCTTATCACTATGTGAATTGTGCTAGAATCAGGGTGCCTAAATATCTAGACTAAGAATCCTTATGTTTACATACGTGCACAAGAGTCAACATTTCAAGGTAAATGAGCTCCATTTTTATGATTTTTTATTTTTTATTTTTTTCAATTTTTTAATTTTTTTCAAAAAGAAGGAGTTCTTGTTTTCAATTATAACATGTGATCGTGGTATCTACTCCATACCCCCAAACCTAAACTAAACATTGTCCTCAATGTTTCAAAAGATGAAAAGAATTATATATACGAAGAGGATTATGCTGAGTAGACAAAAAGGAAAGAGAATACCCGATTTGACGGCGAAAGCAAAATTAGAACTTCGTTATTCAAGGAAAAAATCCAACATATTTCAGTTAAGAGTCACATTGGATTAGAAAAATATGTACAAAAGAAACAAAAGATTTAACTAAGAAACTATCTACTAGATTCTATACAAGAAAATTTGGTTTTTAATGGGATTGGACTTTTAGGGAAAAGTTTGGTTTTGTCGGGAGACATTTGGTTTTGATGGAAAAAAGAAAAATTTTGGTTTTTAGGGAAACATTTGGAAAACTTTGGTTTTTATGGGAGAAAAACATTTGGTTTTTAATGGGATAAGGAGACCAAGCCCACTGTTCGGTTTTGCGAAGCCCAGCTACGTTTTTGAAAAACAGGCCCACTGCTGGTGAGTAAAGCTCAATGTTGGTTTTTGGAATTTTGAAATTTTGGCCCACTCGAACTTTGGTTCAGGCCCACAGTTCAGAAACAAGCCCAGGTAACAATTTGAAATTTGGGCTCTTAAATAGCCAAAGGTCGAGGCCCAAAAACTTGGTGGCTCTGTAAAAGAGTCACAGAAATGATACCTGCAAGTGCATAGGGTCTGTTGTAGTGAGTGTGCAAATACGGGTCGAATCCACAGGGACTAGGGTGTGTATTGAAATTCTCCTAAGCTACTCTCTAAGTGCAAGGCAGTGAAGTAAAGAGCCAAAGAAACAAAGTAAAACAGTGGCAGTGATGGAAAGAGTGCATTGAATAAAAGAAGCAAAGAAGATCAAAGTAAACAGTTGTGGTAACACTACTAGGGTCTTGAATCCACCTTCTTATTCCTATGCTAAGGCAATATTTATTCAAATTATGTTCTTGTTCCTTTCCAGAGAAAACTACAAAGAATGATTTATCAGTTAATCTTCCTAACTCACCCCTAGCATAGGCTGTCTTCTTACAGCACAACCTATCACAGGCTAATTTGGTTCAATTAGCTAACTCTCATTCCTTTCTCAATTAAGCACAGTTCTTATTCTATGGTGGGATCTCAAATGGATAACTTATCAACCAACTTCACTAATTCCCCCTAGCATAAACTGTCTTCTTACAGTACAGCTTATCACAGGTTCATTTGATCAATGTAGCTAACTAGCATCTCTAAAGCCATGAAGCATTATAAGAACAATAATATGAACTTGAATTATCTTAACATGTGATTAAGGGTTTCATCCAAACCCTAGCAGATTAATTTAGAACATGAACTAAAATTAAATTCTACAACTTGGTGCACCGGCTACTCCGGGCATACCCTCTACAACACAACATACATCCTATTTATACCCAAATTTTAGGGTTTACAATTTTCCCCCAAATTGGCAGTTGAAATTAGGGTTCGACTTTACCTAATTTGATGGCACAATCTCTCCCCCATGCGTCGACCCATTCTTCCTCTGACTCTCCTGCTCCATTCCCATGCCTCAATTGATCCTCTAGCTTCACCTATTTCATCATTTTCTCATCTAGGGTTTCAGAGAGAAAAGAGGGGAAATTAATGAAATAGAAGGCTAGGGAAAGGTAGGGTGATGATGGGTTTTGTTTGATTTGGTGGAGAGAGTTGTTGGTGGCGTTTGGTGGAGATGGCAGGGGAGAAGGTGGTGGTGATGGCGTACGGGTTCTGCAGACGGAGAGGGGAAGAAGATGGATTCGATGGTTTTGGGAGAAGGGTGTGTTTGGTTCGATTAGATGAAGGTGGGTTTGGTGTTGTAGTGTTAGGCGGGTGTAGCAAATGTTGATGAACAACGAGGATAAACGTTGAGTTGTCACTTCTGAAATGGATCTAACGGCAAGATGGAAGCAGGCTTGGAGCGACCGTTGGATATATGATACATCAAAACTGACGGCTTAGATTGGAGTTAGGTACTATGATGTTTGACAGGAACTTCAGAGTTTGATGCACGATGATGAGGCGACCGTAGGATGATGTGATGGATCCTATCTGACGGTTCTCATGGAAATGGGTATGGATATTGGAAATGGATTTGGGTAAGGGTTTTGGGCCTTGGGTATGCCAAGCCCGTATCTTCTTTAAGAACAATTCTTCCTCTTCAAGCCCACTTCTAGTTTATCCGGCTCTTGCAAACATCATTCTTTGTTGCCTTCCTGCGGGAGTCTTGACCGTTTCTTTGCTCTTTTCGCTCAACAATTCATCCAAGCTTTATTTAGTACCTAAAAATACAAAATTAATTAATAAAAATATTTATTCTTGAAAACAATGAAAATACAGAATATGGGATAAAATGTAGAATTAATGCACATAAGATGAGTTAAATGCCAAGAAAAATATATAGAAATATGAACTTTTTAGCACTCATCAAATACCCCCAAACCTGAATTTTACTTGTCCTCAAGTAAAACAAAACTAAGGAAATCCTACCTATACCACTGTCGCTGGTCTCTCGAATGCATTTAGCATATGCACTAAGCCTTTTAAACCACTAAGTGTCCCTAGTAGACGAGTGAAGTCTCGTGAAGGTTTGCTTAGAACGTACCTACAAAGTTCTAGGTCAAAATATAAGCTCAGATTCCATCAAATGTGACATGTGCAAGACAGTTCAAGCTCACAGCAAAATGGAGATGTCAATCTAGCTATCTAAGGCACAATCCTAGCACTGATAACAAAAAAAGACATGTGATAAGAGTGTAAAGTGTATCTACACATGTGTCTAGAATGACCTGAAGTTATGACTACTAATCACCAAGAGATAGTTTTTAGGCTAAGAACCGAATTCTAAGCCAAGCTAGCTGTCCGGCTTTACGAGAATTGTGAATGTTCACCCAATGAGTTGGTGATATTTCAGTTTACCCGCGTTATACATCGATGGCTGCACCCTCCTTGCTTATTACAAGACTATTTACAACAAAAAGATGACTCTTTACATGACTCTTATTTACATTGATTACTCTCTTTTATTTTTGGAACAAGAGAGAACTATTGTCTTTAACATGACAAAACATGGAATAAATAAATACTTGATATATATATATATATATATATATATATATTTATTTTTTTTGAAGAAATAACTTTGATCTTTACAACATAATGACACTTTTGATACATGAACAAAAAGAAAAACATAATTACATGACTCTTAGCAAGAGGTGGCCCTTATCGAATGCATCCGGTCAAATTCTATGGTTGCTTTTCTTAACGTATCCTCCAACTTCTATCCCAGCCAACCAAAGAACAAGCTAGTCAAGTCTCATTCAGTATTCTAAAGTGATTGGAAATCTAACTTCCTATCAAACACCTTGAAGATCGAGGCTATACATGTATTGGTAGATCGTGCGCGTGCAAGTTTCTTATCACATGTGAATTGTGCTAGAATCAGGGTGCCTAAATATCTAGACTAAGACTCCTAAAATTTACATATTTGCACAAGAGTCAACATTTCAAGGTAAATGAGCTCCATTTTTATGATTTTTCATTTTTTTAATTTTTTATTTTGATTTTTTCATTTTTTTCAAAAAGAAGGAGTTCTTGTTTTCAATTATGGCATATTATCAAAGTATCTACTTTTCACCCCCAAACCTAAACTAAACATTGTCCTAAATGTTTCAAAATATGAACAAAATTATAATACAACATATGAAGAGGATCATGTTGAGTAGAGAAAAAGGAAAGAGAATACCCGATTTCGGCGAAAGCAAGATTAGAACTCCGTTATTCAAGGAAAAAAAAATCCAACATATTTCAGCCGAGATCATATTGGATTAGCAAAATATATACAAAAGGAACAAAAGGGTTTTAAGAAATTTTATCTACTGAATTATATACAAAAAATTCACCATACACTAACAATCTAAAGAGTTGAGGATCAACCCAAAAGACAAAGTGTAGAGGTTTCAACAGCTTCACACAAATATAACAGGAAATAAACGCAAGTGAAACTGTGAAACAAAATGAGCTACCCCCAAACCTGGATTTTTCAACAGATAAAATTTTGGATACAGAATCTCGCAGTTTTTGGGGTTCATCATGCACAAGGTCTAATTCGAAATGAACTTTGCTAGGGACGGGTACACATGCTAATTCCAACTGTGGTTCCTCAAAGATATTATACTTAGATGCAAAATAGTCCAAAAGGACTTGGGAAGCACACAGTTCCAAACCTAGATTAGGGACTCTCAGAAAAATTGGTTTGACAATATGGGTACAAACCAACTCTAGGTTGGGTGGAAGGGTATCAGATTGTGACTCAGGCAAGAAAGTGACATCTAAGTGTCTCACATGCATGAGATCAAGAGTATCAGTATTATCAGTCACATCAGCATTATCCAAGTCACACTCAAGATGTGTAGCATGCTCATCATCACAAAAAATTTGCACAAGTCCTAATTCAGAATCGTGGTTATCCGATATATTCAAATTATCATCAACAGAAGCAATATATTGTGGCTTAAGTATGGAATCAGACACATCAACTATGTTTTCCTGCATAGGATCATTAGTGTCAACAGAAGATTTACCTAAGTCATGCTCTTC